>NW_027423310.1:0-117326 GCF_048934315.1 Petromyzon marinus | reverse complement strand
GTATAACGTGTATGTGTGTATGTGTAGGGTGTATGTATATATAGATGTATATATCGGGTGCATGTATAACGTGTATGTGTGTATGTGTAGGGTGTATGTATATATAGATGTATATATCGGGTGCATGTATAACGTACGTGTGTGTGTGTATGTGTAGGGTGTATGCATATATAGATGTATATATCGGGTGCATGTATAACGTGTATGTGTGTGTGTAGGGTGTATGTATATATAGATGTTTATATCGGGTGCATGTATAACCTACGTGTGTGTGTATGTGTAGGGTGTATGTATATATAGATGTATATATCGGGTGCATGTATAACCTACGTGTGTGTGTAGGGTGTATCTATATATAGATGTATATATCGGGTGCATGTATAACGTGCGTGTGTGTGTGTAGGGTGTATGTATATATAGATGTATATATCGGGTGCATGTGTAACGTACGTGTGTGTATGTATGTATGGGGTGTATGCATATATAGATGTATATATCGGGTGCATGTATAACCTACGTGTGTGTATGTATGTATGTGTAGGGTGTATGTATATATAGATGTATATATCGGGTGCATGCATAACCTACGTGTGTGTATGTTCTTCTCACACACACACACAAACACTATATATATACTCAAAGAGAATGTGGGGGTAGGAGTAAGGCGAGAGAGTCTTGGGAGAGAGAGAGAGACGAGAGAGAGAAAGGGGGGAGATTGAATAGAGTGTAGCAGACAATGAGGACGAGAGAGTGGGGGGAGAGTGGGGGAGAGTGGGGGGGAGAGGTGGGGAGAGAGAGTGGGGAGAGTTGAGAAAGAGTGGGGGAGAGTGGGGGGAGAGTGGGGTGAGAGTGTGGGGAGAGTGGGGGAGTGGGGAGAGAGTGTGGAGAGTGGGGAGAGTGGGGGGAGAGTGTGGGGAGAGTGTGGGGAGAGTGTTGGGAGAGGTGGGAGAGTGTGGGGAGAGTGGGAAGAGAGTGTGGGGAGAGTGGGGAGAGAGTGTGGGGAGAGAGAGTGGGGAGAGAGTGGGGGGAGAGTGGGGAGAGAGTGGGGAGAGAGTGGGGGGAGATTGTGGGGGGAGTGGGGAGGAGTGGGGAGGAGAGTGTTGGGAGAGAGGGGGAAGAGTGGGGGAAGTGTGGGGAGAGTGTGGGGAGAGTGGGGAGAGTGGGGGGAGAGTGGGGTGAGAGTGTGGGGAGAGTGGGGGGAGTGGGGAGAGAGTGTGGAGAGTGGGGAGAGTGGGGGGAGAGTGGTGAGAGTGGGGAGAGTGTGGGGAGAGTGTGGGGAGAGTGTGGGGAAAGTGATGGGAGAGTGTGGGGAGAGTGTGGGGAGAGTGGGGAGAGAGTGTTGGGAGAGTGGGGAGAGTGTGGGGAGAGTCTGGGGAGAGTGGGGAGAGAGTGGGGGGAGAGTGTGGGGAGAGTGTGGGGAGAGAGAGTGGGGAGAGTGGGGAGAGAGTGTTGGGAGAGTGGGGAGAGTGTGGGGAGAGTGTGGGGAGAGTGGGGAGAGAGTGTGGGGAGAGTGTGGGGAGAGTGTGGGAGAGAGAGTGGGGAGAGTGGGGAGAGAGTGTTGGGAGAGTGGGGAGAGTGTGGGGAGAGTGTGGGAGAGTGGGGAGAGAGTGTGGGGAGAGAGAGTGGAGATAGTGGGGAAAGAGTGGGGAGAGTGGGGGGGGAGTGGGGGGAGTGGGGGGAGAGTGTTGGGAGAGAGGGGGAAGAGTGGGGGAAGAGTGTGTGGAGAGTGTGGGGAAAGTGGGGAGAGTGGGGGGAGAGTGGGGGGAAAGTGTGGGGAGAGAGAGTGGGGAGAGTGGGGGAGGTGTGGGGAGAGTGGGGAGGGTGGGGGGGAGAGTGGGGGGAGAGAGAGGGGGAGAGTGTGGGGAGAGTGTGGGGAGAGTGGGGCGAGAGTGAGGAGAGAGTGTGGGGAGAGTGTGGGGAGAGTGGGGAGAGTGGGGGAGAGTGGGGAGAGAGTGGGGGGAGAGAGTGGGGAGAGAGTGGGAGGAAGTGGGAGAGAGTGTGGGGAAAATGGGGGAGAGTGTGGTGAGAGTGGGGGGAGTGGGGGGAGAGAGTGGGGAGGAGAGTGTGGGGAGAGGGGGGAGAGTGGGGGGAGAGTGGGAGGAGATTGGGGGGAGTGCGGGAGAGAGAGTGGGGAGAGGGAGGGAGAGTGGGGGGGAGAGGGGGGAGAGTGTGGGAAGGGGGAGGGAGAGTGGGGGAGTGGGGGGAGAGTGTGGGGAGAGTGGGGAGAGTGGGGGGAGTGGGAGGAGAGTGCGGGGAGAATGGGGAGAGAGGTGGGGAGAGTGGGGGAGAGTGGGGGGAGTGGGAGGAGTGGAGGAGAGGTTGGGCGAGAGGGGGAAGAGTGGGGGAAGTGTGGGGAGAGTGTGGGGAGAGTGTGGGAGAGTGGGGGGAGAGTGGAGTGAGAGTGTGGGGAGAGTGGGGGGAGTGGGAGAGAGTGTGGAGAGTGGGAGAGAGTGGGGGAGAGTGGGAGAGTGGGGAGAGAGTGGGGGAGAGTGTGGGGAGAGTGTTGGGAGAGTGTGGGAGAGTGTGGGGAGAGTGGGAGAGAGTGTTGGGAGAGTGGGAGAGTGTGGGGAGAGTGGGGGGAGAGTGGGAGAGAGAGTGGGGGGAGAGTGTGGGGAGAGTGTGGGAGAGAGAGTGGGAGAGTGGGGAGAGTGGGGAGAGTGGGAGAGAGTGGGGGGAGAGTGGGGAGAGTGTTGGGAGAGTGTGGGGAGAGTGTGGGGAGAGTGGAGAGAGAGTGTTGGGAGAGTGGGGAGAGTGTGGGGAGAGTGTGGGAGAGTGGGGAGAGAGTGTGGGAGAGTGGGAGAGTGGGAGAGAGTGGGGGAGAGTGTGGGGAGAGTGTGGGGAGAGAGAGTGGAGATAGTGGGGAAAGAGTGGGGAGAGTGGGGGGAGTGGGGGGAGTGGGGGGAGTGGGGGGGAGAGTGTTGGGAGAGAGGGGAAAGAGTGGAGGAAGAGTGTGTGGAGAGTGTGGGGAGTGGGGAGGGAGAGTGGGGGAGAGTGGGGGGAGAGTGTGGGGAGAGAGAGTGGGGAGAGTGGGGGGAGAGTGTGGGAGAGTGGGGAGGGTGGGGGGAGAGTTGGGGGAGAGAGTGGGGAGAGTGTGGGGAGAGTGTGGGGAGAGTGGGGAGAGTGGGGGAGAGAGTGGGGGGAAAGTGGGGGGAGAGTATATCAGACACTGAGAGAGTGTGGGGAGAGTGGGGAGAGTGTGGGGAGAGTGGGGGGAAAGTGGGGGGAGAGTGGGGGAGTGTGGGGAGAGTGTGGGGAGAGTGTGGGGGGAGAGTGAGGAGAGAGTGTGGGGAGAGTGTGGGGAGAGTGGGGAGAGTGGGGGAGAGTGGGGAGAGAGTGGGGGGAGAGAGTGGGAAGAGTGGGGAGAGTGGGGGGAGAGTGGGGAGAGAGTGTGGGGAAAATGGGGGGAGAGTGTGGGAGAGTGAGAGGGGGAGAGTGGGGGGGAGTGGGGGAGAGAGTGGGGAGAGTGTGGGGAGAGGGGGGAGTGTGGGGGGAGAGTGGGAGGAGATTGGGGGGAGTGGGGGAGAGAGTGGGAGAGGGAGGAGAGTGTGGGGAGAGGGGGGGGAGAGAGAGGTGGGGAGAGGGAGGGAGAGTGGGGGGAGTGGGGGGAGAGGGTGGGGAGAGTGGGGAGAGTGGGGGGGAGTGGGGGGAGAGTGCGGGGAGAGTGGGGAGAGAGTGGGGAGAGAGTGGGGAGAGTGTGGGGGGAGTGGGGGGACTAGTGGGGGGAGAGTGGGGAGAGTGGGGGAGAGAGTGTGGGGGGAGTGGAGTAGCAGCGCCTATGAGAAGCTCTGTGTCTCTGTGTCTCTCTCTGTGTCTCTGTGTCTCTCTTTGTGTCTCTGTGTCTCTCTTTGTGTCTCTGTGTCTCTGTGTCTCTCTCTGTGTTTCTGTGTCTCTCTGTGGCCCCCGAGGGGGTGGGTGGCCATCCACCACGCCCGGCCGCCTTTGTCTCCCCAGTGACGAAGTTTACATGTCGCAACCAGGTACTCATTTGAGGCTGAGTCGACCTAGAGGGAGGCCAGGTTACCGGTTCAGAGAATCGTCACCGGTGATGGTGTTGGTGGCCGTGAGCGGGAATCGAACTCGGGCCACCGAGTTCATAGCGCAGCGTGGCGCTAACCATTGCACCACCGCTCCAACACACACGCAGACAACAACAACAACCGCCATTTGCCACTAAGTAGCAGTGACGTCACCACGACGCTTGTGCCAGGCTAGGTGCACGTTGAGGCCACCACGTGAAGTGTCGAACGCCAGCGGGCAGGAGGTCACGGGGCAGACCCAGGTGCCACGGGTCGACTGACTGAGATGACTGGCTGATGCACCACCTGTGCCCCCTACTGTGCCAACCTGCTGTGCTTTAGCCACCCGGTGCTCCGCTCGTTGTTCTGAGCGTCGCTCCTCCGCCCTCCATTGTTGCTGGAGGGCGACTGCCTCCAACTGCCCAGTAGCATCCTTCACGAGCCTCCTCCACAGAGGCCGATCTTGACACCGCTGGTACCAGTCATCGGCAAGTCCACTCAGCTCCACGTCCTCTTGTACCACATCACTCCATCTCTTCTCTAGCCCTTGCCGCGCCCGTTTAGCTCCCTCGATCCGGCCGAACAAAAGCTGTTTCGGCATGCGGTGGCTGGGCATGCGGGCTACATGACCCAGCCAACGCAGCCTTGCCTGCCGGAGGAGCTCACCGATGGGACTTTGTCCAGATCTTTCGAGGATTTGTGAGCTCCTCACACAATCCAGCCTGCTGGTTAAACCCAGGATGCATCGTAGGCAGGCCAGCCTAAATGTTTCCTAACCGGGGGGTCTATGTTTCGCAAGCGTAGAGAAGGGAGGGAATGACCGTGGCCGAGAAGACCTGAAGCTTAGTGCGGAACGACAGGCCAGGTAGCTTCCACACAGCGTTACGCAACCGATGAAAAGATATTGCCGCTAGACTGATTCGGAGTGAGACCTCTGCTGTTAAAGCAGAGCCGGTCATAAGCACACTGCCCAGGTATGGGGAACTCTCCACTCTCTCCACAACTGCCCCATCACCGATTGGGAGTTGTGGGGGTGGAGTGTCCGATGGTACAAAATACCCAGGCAGGTGCTTAGTTTTGGTGGGGCTGATGGTAAGGCCCCACCTCTTAGTGGCACGCTCCAGTCTCAGCAGCAGCGTCTCCAACTCCTCCTCTGAGTGAGCAGCAATTACCAAATCATCAGCATACATAACGTGGTTGAGCAATAGGGAGCCATTCCTTGACCGCACCCGGGCATCGATCAGCCTCCCATTGTATCTGTACCAGATGGAAATTCCTCCAGTACAGCCATCGAAGGCTTCACGAACTACGTGGTCGAAAAAGTTGTTAAATAATGTGGGAGCCAGAGGACATCCCTGTCGCACCCCAAGGTGTACAGGGAATGGCTCTGACTCCCGGCCACGTAGTTTTACCCGGGCCCGCTCACCATCATGAAGGTCCTTAATGATCGTGAGCAGAGGGTCAGGGACTCCAAAAGCACGAAGAACAACCCAGAGCCCAGGCCTACTGATGGTATCACAGGCCTTGACCAGGTTAATAAAGCAGACATGTACAGTGAGGGAAAAAAAGTATTTGATCCCCTGCTGATTTTGTAGGTTTGCCCACTGACAAAGAAATGATCAGTTTATAATTTTAATGGTAGGTTTATTTGAACAGTGAGAGACAGAATAACACCAACAAAATCCAGAAAAACGCATGTCAAAAATGTTATAACTTGATTGGCATTTTAATGAGGGAAATCAAAATTTGACCCCTCTGCAAAACATGACTTAGTACTTGGTGGCAAAACCCTTGTTGGTAATCACAGAGGTCAGACGTTTCTTGTAGTTGGCCATGTGTCTCTGTGTGTTTCTATGTGTCTCTATGTGTCTGTACGTGTCTCTGTGTGTCTCTATGTGTCTCTATGTGTCTCTGTGTGTCTCTGTGTGTCTCTACGTGTCTCTGTGTCTCTATGTGTCTCTATGTGTCTGTATGTGTCTGTGTGTGTCTCTGTGTGTCTCTGTGTGTCTGTATGTGTCTCTGTGTGTCTCTATGTGTCTCTGTGTCTCTATGTGTCTCCGTATGTCTCTATGTGTCTCTGTGTGTCTCTGTGTGTCTCTATATGTCTCTATGTGTCTCTATGTGTCTGTATGTGTCTCTGTGTCTCTGTGTGTCTCTATGTATCTCTGTGTGTCTCTGTGTGTCTCTGTGTCTCTGTGTCTCTCTATGTGTCTGTCTCTATGTGTCTCTATGGGTGTCTGTGTGTCTCTGTGTGTCTCTATGTGTCTCTATGTGTCTGTATGTGTCTCTATGTGTCTGTATGTGTCTGTCTCTGTGTGTCTCTATGTGTGTCTCTGTGTGTCTCTATGTGTCTCTATGGGTGTCTGTGTGTCTCTATGTGTCTCTGTGTGTCTCTATGTGTCTCTATGTGTCTCTGTGTGTCTCTGTGTGTCTCTATGTGTCTGTGTGTGTCTCTATGTGTCTCTGTGTGTCTGTATATGTCTGTATGTGTCTCTATGTGTCTCTATGTGTCTCTATGGGTGTCTGTGTGTGTCTCTGTGTGTCTCTATGTGTCTCTATGGGTGTCTGTATGTGTCTATATATGTCTCTATGTGTCTCTGTGTCTCTGTGTGTCTCTATGTGTCTGTATGTGTCTATATATGTCTCTATGTGTCTCTGTGTGTCTCTATGTGTCTCTATGTGTCTCTGTGTGTCTGTACGTGTCTCTACGTGTCTCTATGTGTCTCTACGTGTCTCTGTGTGTCTCTATGTGTCTCTATGTGTCTCTGTGTGTCTCTACGTGTCTCTATGTGTCTCTGTGTCTCTATGTATCTCTATGTATCTCTATGTGTCTCTGTGTGTCTCTATGTGTCACTATGTGTCTGTGTGTGTCTGTTTGTGTCTGTATGTGTCTGTTTGTGTCTCTATGTGTCTCTATGTGTCTCTATGTGTCTCTGTGTGTTTCTATGTGTCTCTGCTTGTCTGTATGTGTCTCTATGTGTCTGCATGTGTCTGTATGTGTCTGTTTGTGTCTCTATGTGTCTGTATGTGTCTGTTTGTGTCTCTATGTGTCTCTGTGTGTCTCTGTGTGTCTGTATGTGTCTGTGTGTCTCTGTGTGTCTCTATGTGTCTCTATGTGTCTGTATCTGTATCTATGTGTCTGTATCTGTATCTATGTGTCTGTATGTGTCTGTGTGTGTCTCTATGTGTCTGTATGTGTCTCTATGTGTCTCTATGTGTCTGTATCTGTATCTATGTGTCTGTATCTGTATCTATGTGTCTCTGTGTGTCTGTATGTGTCTCTATGTGTCTGTATGTGTCTGTATGTGTCTCTGTGTGTCTGTGTGTGTCTCTGTGTATCTGTATGTGTCTCTGTGTGTCTCTATGTGTCTCTGTGTGTCTCTGTTTCTCTATGTGTCTCTGTGTGTCTCTGTTTCTCTATGGGTCTCTGTGTGTCTCTGTGTGTCTGTATGTGTCTCTGTGTATCTCTATGTGTCTCTATGTGTCTCTATGTGTCTCTGTGTGTCTGTATGTGTCTCTATGTGTCTCTGTGTGTCTCTGGTTCTCTATGTGTCTCTGTGTGTCTCTATGTATCTCTATGTGTCTCTATGTGTCTCTATGTGTCTGTATGTATCTCTATGTATCCTCTATGTGTCTCTGTGTGTCTGTATGTGCCTCTATGTGTCTGTATCTGTATCTATGTGTCTGTATGTGTCTGTGTGTGTCTCTATGTGTCTGTATGTGTCTGTGTGTGTCTGTGTGTCTCTATGTGTCTCTGTGTGTCTGTATGTGTCTGTATGTGTCTCTGTGTGTCTCTATGTGTCTCTACGTGTCTGTGTGTGTCTCTATGTATCTCTACGTGTCTCTGTGTGTCTCTGTGTGTCTCTGTGTGTCTATGTGTCTCTGTGTGTCTCTGTGTGTCTCTCTGTGTCTCTATGTATCTCTGTGTGTCTCTATGCGTCTCTATGTGTCTCTGTGTGTCTGTATGTGTCTCTATGTGTCTCTTTCTGTCTCTGTGTGTCTGTAGGTGTCTCTGTGTGTCTGTATGTGTCTCTACGTGTCTGTGTGTCTGTATGTGTCTGTGTGTGTCTGTATCTGTATCTATGTGTCTATGTGTCTGTATGTGTCTGTGTGTGTCTGTGTGTGTCTGTATGTGTCTGTATGTGTCTCTGTGTGTCTGTATGTGTCTGTATGTGTCTCTTTCTGTCTCTGTGTGTCTGTAGGTGTCTCTGTGTGTCTGTATGTGTCTCTACGTGTCTGTGTGTCTGTATGTGTCTGTGTGTGTCTGTATCTGTATCTATGTGTCTGTATGTGTCTGTGTGTGTCTGTGTGTGTCTGTATGTGTCTGTATGTGTCTCTGTGTGTCTGCATGTGTCTGTATGTGTCTCTTTCTGTCTCTGTGTGTCTGTGTGTCTGTATGTGTCTCTACGTGTCTGTATGTGTCTGTGTGTGTCTGTATGTGTCTGTATGTGTCTGTTTGTGTCTGTATCTGTATCTATGTGTCTGTATGTGTCTCTGTGTATCTGTATGTGTCTCTTTGTGTCTCTTTCTGTCTCTGTGTGTCTCAGTGTCTCTATATATCTGTATGTGTCTCTACGTGTCTCTATGTGTCTGTATGTGTCTGTATGTGTCTCTATGTGTCTCTATGGGTCGAGGGGAAGAGAGTGGAGCGAGTGGAGAGAGAGAGGAGCCGCTATTGAAAGCGAAGTGGAGGGCGAGCGAGAGGGAGTGGGTGGAGAGAGAAGGGGGTGGAGAGAGAGTGGAGTGGAGTGAGAAAGAGAGATGGTGAGAGAGAGAGTGGAGTGGAGTGAGAGAGAGATGGTGAGAGAGAGAGGGGGGAGTGGAGTGAGTGAGAGAGATGGTGAGAGAGAGAGAGAGAGAAGGGGGTGGAGAGAGAGTGGAGTGAGAGAGAGATGGTGAGAGAGGAGGGAGTGGAGTGAGAGAGAGAGATGGTGAGAGAGGAGGGAGTGGAGAGAGAGTGGAGTGAGAGAGAGAAAGTGGAGTGAGAGAGAGATGGTGAGAGAGAGGGGGAGTGGAGTGAGTGAGAGAGATGGTGAGAGAGAGAGAAGGGGGTGGAGAGAGAGTGGAGTGAGAGAGATGGTGAGAGAGAGAGAAGGGGGTGGAGAGAGAGTGGAGTGAGAGAGATGGTGAGAGATGAGGGAGTGGAGTGAGAGAGAGAGATGGTGAGAGAGGAGGGAGTGGAGAGAGAGTGGAGTGAGAGAGAGAAAGTGGAGTGAGAGAGAGATGGTGAGAGAGAGGGGGAGTGGAGTGAGTGAGAGCGAGATGGTGAGAGAGAGAAGGGGGTGGAGAGAGAGTGGAGTGAGAGAGATGGTGAGAGAGAGGGGGGAGTGGAGTGAGAGAAAGAGAGATGGTGAGAGAGAGAGAAGGGGGTGGAGAGAGAGTGGAGTGAGAGAGAGTGGAGTGAGAGAGATGGTGAGAGGGAGAGAGGAGGGAGTGGAGTGAGAGAGATGGTGAGAGAGAGAGAGGAGAGAGTGGAGTGAGAGAGATGGTGAGGAGAGAGGAGGGAGTGGAGTGAGAGAGAGAGAGAAGGGAGTGGAGTGAGAGAGAGAGATGGTAGAGAGATAGAGAAGGGGGTGGAGAGAGATGGTGAGAGAGAGATGGTGAGAGAGAGAGAGGAGGAGTGGAGTGAGAGAGAGATGATGAGAGAGAGAGGGAGGGAGTGGAGAGAGAGTGGAGTGAGAGAGATGGAGAGAGAGTGGAGTGAGAGCGAGAGAGATGGTGAGAGAGAGAGAGAAGGGGGTGGAGAGGGAGTGGAGTGAGAGAGAGAGATGGTGAGAGAGAGAAGGGGTTGGAGAGAGAGTGGAGTGAGAGAGAGAGATGGGTGAGAGAGAGAAGGGGGGGGTGGAGAGAGAGATGGTGAGAGAGAGGGAAGGGGGGTGGAGTGAGAGAGATGGTGAGAGAGGAGGGAGTGGAGTGAGAGAGAGAGAAGGGGGTGGAGAGAGAGTGGAGTGAGAGAGAGTGACAGGGCCTGGTTCAAGCTGCCTCGCTTCTCCACTCGTTGTTTGTTGTTGTTGAGAGCGAAGCAGAGACACACGGAGACAGAGAGTGGAGAGACACAGAGTGAGAGAGACAGAGAGAGACAGAGAGAGACAGAGAAACAGAGAGAGACAGACAGAGAGACAGAGAGAGAGACAGAGAGAGCCAGACAGAGACACACGGAGACAGAGAGTGGAGAGACCACAGAGTTGAGAGAGAGACAGAGAGAGACAGAGAGAGACAGAGACAGACAGAGAGACAGAGAGAGACAGAGAGTGGGGAGAGTGGGGAGAGAGAGACACACAGAGAGAGACAGAGATTGGAGAGAGACAGAGAGAGAGACAGAGAGACAGAGAGTGGGGAGAGGGGGGAGAGAGAGACAGAGAGAGACACAGAGAGAGAGACACGAGACAGAGACAGAGAGACAGAGACACAGAGACAGAGAGACAGAGAGTGGAGAGAGACAGAGAGAGCCACAGAGAAGAGAGAGAGAGACAGAGACAGAGACACAGAGACAGAGAGTGGAGAGAGACAGAGAGAGACACAGAGACAGAGAGACAGAGACACAGAGACAGAGAGTGGAGAGAGACAGAGAGAGACACAGAGACAGAGAGACAGAGACACAGAGACAGAGAGACAGAGACAGAGAGACAGAGACAGAGACAGAGAGACAGAGACACAGAGACAGAGAGACAGAGACAGAGAGACAGAGACAGAGACAGAGAGACAGAGACACAGAGACAGAGAGACAGAGAGTGGAGAGAGACAGAGAGAGCCACAGAGAGAGAGAGAGACAGAGACAGAGACACAGAGACAGAGAGTGGAGAGAGACAGAGAGAGACACAGAGACAGAGAGACAGAGACACAGAGACAGAGAGACAGAGACAGAGAGACCGAGAGAGTGGAGAGAAAGTGCCTGCTGCCAGCAGTCCCAACGTGGGAGCGTGGAGAGGAGACGGGGAGAGAGACAAGGTGAGTGATGGAGACACGGGGACAGAGACACGGGGAGAGAGACAGAGAGAGACACGGGGACAGAGACACGGGGAGAGACACGGGGACAGAGACACGGGGACAGAGACACGGGGAGACACGGAGAGAGACACGGGGAGAGACACGGGGAGAGAGGCACGGGGAGAGAGGCACGGGGAGAGAGAGACACGGGGAGAGAGACACGGGGAGAGAGGCACGGGGAGAGAGACACGGGAGAGGGAGACACGGGGAGAGAGACACGGGAGAGAGACACGGGGAGAGACACGGGGAGAGAGACACGGGGAGAGAGACACGGGGAGAGAGGCACGGGGAGAGGGAGACACGTGGACAGATACAGGGAGAGAGACACGGGAGAGAGAGACACGGGGTGTGTTTAGTGTATAGTGTAGTGTGTAGTAGTGTAGTGTATAGTGTAGTGTATAGTAGTGTAGTGTATAGTGTAGTGTATAGTAGTGTAGTGTATAGTGTAGTGTATAGTAGTGTATAGTAGTGTAGTGTGTAGTAGTGTAGTGTATAGTGTAGTGTATGGTGTAGTGTAGTGTATAGTAGTGTAGTGTATAGTGTAGTGTATACTAGTGTAGTGTATATTGTAGTGTATAGTAGTGTAGTAGTGTAGTGTATAGTAGTGTAGTGTATAGTGTAGTGTATAGTGTAGTGTGTAGTGTAGTGTGTAGTGTATAGTGTAGTGTATAGTGTAGTGTATAGTGTAGTGTATAGTGTAGTGTATAGTAGTGTAGTGTATAGTGTATTGTAGTGTAGTGTATAGTGTAGTGTATAGTGTAGTGTGTAGTGTATAGTGTAGTGTATAGTAGTGTATAGTGTAGTGTATAGTGTATAGCGTAGTGTATAGTAGTGTAGTGTATAGTGTAGTGTGTAGTAGTGTAGTGTATAGTGTAGTGTATGGTGTAGTGTAGTGTATAGTAGTGTAGTGTATAGTGTAGTGTATAGTAGTGTAGTGTATAGTGTAGTGTAAGTTTAGTAATGTAGTATGTAGTGTATAGGTGTGTGTGTAGTGTGTGTGTGTATTGTGTGTATAGTAGTGTACTGTATAGTGTAGTGTGTAGTAGTGTAGTGTATAGTGCAGTGTATAGTAGTGTAGTGTATAGTGTAGTGTATAGTGTAGTGTAGTGTGTAGTGTAGTGTATAGTGTAGTGTGTAGTGTAGTGTGTAGTGTAGTGTATAGTGTAGTGTGTAGTGTATAGTGTAGTGTATAGTGTAGTTTATAGTGTAGTGTGTAGTGTAGTGTATCGTGTAGTGTAGTGTGTAGTGTAGTGTATAGTGTAGTGTATAGTTGTAGTGTATAGTGTAGTGTGTAGTGTAGTGTATAGTGTAGTGTGTAGTGTAGTGTATCGTGTAGTGTATAGTGTAGTTTGTAGTGTAGTGTATCGTATAGTGTATAGTGTAGTGTAGTGTGTAGTGTAGCGTATAGTGTAGTGTATAGTTGTAGTGTATAGTGTAGTGTGTAGTGTAGTGTATAGTGTAGTGTATAGTGTAGTGTAGTGTATAGTGTAGTGTATAGTGTAGTGTATAGTGTAGTTTGCAGTGTAGTGTATAGTGTAGTGTATAGTAGTGTAGTGTATAGTGTAGTGTATGTGTAGTGTGTAGTGTATAGTGTAGTGTATAGTTGTAGTGTATAGTGTAGTGTATAGTAGTGTAGTGTATAGTGTAGTGTGTAGTGTAGTGTATAGTGTAGTGTGTAGTGTAGTGTGTAGTGTAGTGTATCGTGTAGTGTAGTGTGTAGTGTAGTGTAGTGTATAGTGTAGTGTATAGTTGTAGTGTATAGTGTAGTGTGTAGTGTAGTGTATAGTGTAGTGTGTAGTGTAGTGTATCGTGTAGTGTATAGTGTAGTTTGTAGTGTAGTGTATCGTATAGTGTATAGTGTAGTGTAGTGTGTAGTGTAGCGTATAGTGTAGTGTATAGTTGTAGTGTATAGTGTAGTGTGTAGTGTAGTGTATAGTGTAGTGTATAGTGTAGTGTAGTGTATAGTGTAGTGTATAGTGTAGTGTATAGTGTAGTTTGCAGTGTAGTGTATAGTGTAGTGTATAGTAGTGTAGTGTATAGTGTATAGTGTAGTGTGTAGTGTATAGTGTAATGTATAGTGTAGTGTATAGTGTAGTGTATAGTAGTGTAGTGTATAGTGTAGTGTGTAGTGTAGTGTATAGTGTAGTGTGTAGTGTAGTGTATAGGAGTGTGTAGTTTAGTGTATAGTTGTAGTGTATAGTGTAGTGTGTAAGGTATTGTGTGTAGTGTAGTGTGTAGTGTATAGTGTAGTGTATAGTGTAGTGTGTAGTGTATAGCGTATAGTGTAGTGTATAGAGTAGTGTATAGTGTAGTGTGTAGTGTATAGCGTAGTTTATAGTGTAGTGTGTAGTGTAGTTTGCAGTGTAGTGTATAGTGTAGTGAAGTGTGAGTGTGTGGTGTAGTGTGTAATGTAGTGTGTAATAGTGTAGTGTAGTAGTGTAGTGTGTAGTGTAGTGTAGGGTAGAGTGTAGTAGTGTAGTGTATACTGTAGTAGTTAGTAGTGTAGTCTGTAGTGTGCTGTAGTGTGTAGTGTAGTGTGTAGTAGTGTAGTGTAATGTGTAGTATTGTATAGTGTGTAGTAGTGTAATAGTTAGTAGTGTAGTGTGTAGTGTAGTAGTAGTGTAGTGTGTATTGTATGGTGTAGTAGTGTATAGTTAGTATATAGTAGTAAGTAGTGCAGTGTTTAGGAGTAGTGTAGTGTGTAGTGTATAGTGTAGTAGAGTATAGTGTGTAGTAGTGTAGTGTGTAGTGTAGTAGTTAGTAGTGTAGTGTGTAGTGTAATGTGTAGTGTAGTGTGTAGTGTAGTGTGTAGTAGTATAGTGTAATGAGTAGTAGAGTATAGCGTGTAGTAGTAGTGTGGTGTAGTAGTTAGTAGTGTAGTGTGTAGTGTAGTGTGTAGTGTAGTGTGTAGTGTAGTGTGTAGTACTGTAGTGTAATAGTGTAGTAGAGTATAGTGTGTAGTAGTGTAGTTTGTAGTGTAGTAGTTAGTAGTGTAGTGTGTAGTGTAATATATTGTGAAGTGTTTTGGCTTGGTCACGTGGCCCACTTGCCGAGCCACCGCGTGCCGAAACAGATTCTGTTCGGCCGGATAGAGGGGGCTAAATGGGCGCGGCACGGGCTAGAGAAGAGATGGAGCTGATGGATGAGTGGGTGAGTGAGTGAGTGGGTGAGTGAGTGGGTGAGTGAGTAGGTGAGTGGGTGGGTGAGTGGGTGAGTGGGTGAGTGAGTCAGTGGGTCGGTGAGTGGGTGAGTGGGTCGGTGAGTGAGTGAGTGGGTGAGTGAGTGAGTGGGTCGGTGAGTCAGTGGGTGGGTGGGTGAGGGGGTTGGTGGGTGAGTGAATGGGTGAGTGAGTGGGTGAGTGAGTGGGTGAGTGGGCGAGTGGGTGAGTGAGTAGGTAGGTGAGTGAGTGGGTGAGTGGGTGAGTGAGTGACTGGGTGAGTGGGTGAGTGAGTGGGTAGGTGAGTGGGTGGGTGAGTTGGTGGGTGAAAGGGTGAGTGGGTGAGTGACTGGGTGAGTGGGTGGGTGAGGTGGTAGTGAGTGGGTGAGTGGGTGAGTGAGTGGGTGGGTGAGTGGTTGAGTGAGTGAGTGGGTGAGTTGGTGAGTGAGTGGGTGGGTGAGTGGGTGGGTGAGTGGGTGACTTGGGGGGTGAGTGGGTGGGTGAGTGGGTGAGTGACTGGGTGAGTGGGTGGGTGAGTGAGTGGGTGGGTGGGTGAGTGTGTGGGTGAGTGAGTCAGTGGGTGGGTGAGTGGGTGGGTGAGTGAGTGGGTGAGTGACTGGGTGAGTGGGTGAGTGAGTGGGTGAGTTGGTGGGTGAGTGGGTGAGTGGGTGAGTGACTGGGTGGGTGAGTGGGTGGGTGATTGGGTGAGTGGGTGAGTGAGTGGGTGGGTGAGTGGGTGGGTGAGTGAGTGGGTGAGTGACTGGGTGAGTGAGTGGGTGAGTTGGTGGGTGATTGGGTGAGTGGGTGAGTGACTGGGTGGGTGAGTGGGTGAGTGACTCGGTGAGTGGGTGAGTGAGTGGGTGGGTGAGTGGGTGAGTTGGTGGGTGAGTGGGTGGGTGAATGGGTGAGTGACTGGGTGAGTGGGTGGGTGGGTGGGTGAGTGAGTGAGTGAGTGGGTGGGTGAGTGAGTGAGTGGGTGAGTGGGTGAGTGACTGGGTGAGTGGGTGAGTGAGTGGGTGGGTGAGTGAGTGAGTGGGTGGGTGAGTGAGTGAGTGGGTGGGTGGGTGAGTGGATGGGTGGGTGGGTGAGTGAGTAACTGGGTGAGTGGGTGAGTGAGTGGGTCGGTGGGTGGGTGAGTGAGTGGATGGGTGGGAGTGAGTGGGTGGGTGAGTGGGTGAGTGAGTGAGTGGGTGGGTGGGTGAGTGAGTGAGTGGGTGGGTGGGTGAGTGAGTGGGTGGGTGGGTGAGTGAGTGAGTGGGTGAGTGGGTGAGTCAGTGAGTGAGTGGGTGGGTGGGTGAGTGAGTGGGTGGGTGGGTGGGTGAGTGAGTGAGTGAGTTGGGTGGGTGTGGTGAGTGAGTGAGTGGGTGGGTGGGTGAGTGAGTGAGTGGGTGAGTGGGTGAGTGAGTGGGTAGGTGAGTGGGTGAGTGAGTGGGTGGGTGGGTGGGTGAGTGAGTAAGTGGGTGGGTGGGTGGGTGAGTGAGTGAGTGAGTGGGTGAGTGGGTGGTTGAGTGAGTGGGTGGGTGAGTGGGTGAGTGGGTGGGTGAGCTGGTGAGGTCACCTCTCAATCACCCGCTACATTTTGCTTTTCATGGTCACATTCTACAGAGACACTCGGAATGACTGGGGCAGGCAGTGTGAGAGATATGGGTTAGAGTGATAGGGGGGTAGACTGATAGGGGGTAGAGTGATAGGAGGTAGAGTGATAGGGGGTAGAGTGATAGGGGGTAGACTTATATGGGGTGGAGTGATAGGGGGTAGACTGATAGGGGTAGACTGATAGGGGGGTAGAATGATAGGGGGGGTAGAGTGATAGGGGATAGACTGAGGGTAGAGTGATAGGGGGTAGAGTGATAGGGGGGTAGAGTGATAGGGGGTAGAGTGATAAGGGGGTAGAGTGATAGGGGGTAGACTTATATGGGGTGGAGTGATAGGGGGTAGACTTATAGGGGGTAGACTGATAGGGGGGTAGAATGATAGGGGGGGTAGAGTGATAGGGGATAGACTGAGGGTAGAGTGATAGGGGGTAGAGTGATAGGGGGGTAGAGTGATAGGGGGTAGAGTGATAAGGGGGTAGAGTGATAGGGGGTAGAGTGATAGGGGGTAGAGTGATAGGGGGTAGAGTGATAGGGGGTAGAGTGATAGGGGGTAGAGTGATAGGGGGTAGAGTGATAGGGGGTAGACTGATAGGGGGTAGAGTGATAGGGGGTAGAGTGATAGGGGGTAGAGTGATAGGGGGTAGAGTGATAGGGGGTAGAGTGATAAGGGGGTAGAGTGATAGGGGGTATAGTGATAGGGGGTAGACTGATAGGGGGTAGACTGATAGGGGGTAGAGTGATAGGGGTAGAGTGATAGGGGGTAGAGTGATAGGGGGTAGAGTGATAGGGTAGAGTGATAGGGGTAGAGTGATAGGGGGTAGACTGATAGGGGGTAGACTGATAGGGGGTAGAGTGATAAGGGGTAGAGTGATAGGGGGTAGAGTGATGGGGGGTAGACTGATAGGGGGTAGACTGATAGGGGGTAGATTTATAGGGGGTAGACGACTGATAGGGGGGTAGAATGATAGGGGGGTAGAGTGATAGGGATAGACTGAGGGTAGAGTGATAGGGGGTAGAGTGATAGGGGGTAGAGTGATAGGGGGTAGAGTGATAGGGGGTAGAGTGATAGGGGGTAGAGTGATAGGGGTAGAGTGATAGGGGGTAGAGTGATAAGGGGGTAGAGTGATAGGGGGTAGAGTGATAGGGGGTAGAGTGGTAGGGGGTAGAGTGATAGGGGGGTACAGTGATAGGGGTAGACTGATAGGGGGGTAGAGTGATAGGGGGTAGAGTGATAGGGGGTAGAGTGATAGGGGGTAGAGTGATAAGGGGGTAGACTGAGGGTAGAGTGATAGGGGTAGAGTGATAGGGGGTAGAGTGATAGGGGGTAGAGTGATAGGGGGTAGAGTGATAAGGGGGTAGACTGAGGGTAGAGTGATAAGGGGGTAGAGTGATAGGGGGTAGAGTGATAGGGGGTAGACTGAGGGTAGAGTGATAGGGGGTAGACTGATAAGGGGGTAGAGTGATAGGGGGTAGAGTGATAGGGGGTTAGAGTGATAGGGGGTAGAGTGATAGGGGGGTAGAGTGATAGGGGGTAGAGTGATAGGGGGTAGAGTGATAGGGGGGTAGAGTGATAGGGGGTAGAGTGATAAGGGGGTACAGTGATAGGGGGTAGAGTGATAGGGGGGTAGAGTGATAGGGGGTAGAGTGATAGGGGGTAGAGTGATAGGGGGTAGAGTGATAGGGGGTAGAGTGATAGGGGGTAGAGTGATAGGGGGGTAGAGTGATAGGGGGTAGAGTGATAGGGGGTAGAGTGATAGGGGGTAGAGTGATAGGGGGTAGAGTGATAGGGGATAGACTGAGGGTAGAGTGATAGGGGGTAGAGTGATAGGGGGTAGAGTGATAGGGGGTAGAGTGATAGGGGGTAGACTGAGGGTAGAGTGATAGGGGGTAGAGTGATAGGGGGTAGACTGAGGGTAGAGTGATAGGGGGTAGAGTGATAGGGGGTAGAGTGATAGGGGGTAGAGTGATAAGGGGGTAGAGTGATAGGGGGGTAGAGTGATAGGGGGTAGAGTGATAGGGGGGTAAGTGATAGGGGTAGAGTGATATGGGGGGTATAGTGATAGGGGGTAGAGTGATAGGGGTAGAGTGATAGGGGGTAGAGTGATAGGGGGTAGAGTGGTTAGGGGGTAGAGTGATAGGGGGTAGAGTGATAAGGGGGTAGAGTTAGGGGTTAGGGGCATGGGGACACCCCTGACCCCCAACCACACCCAGACGTCCACCCACCCTATCCCCTTTTGGACCCCCGTACCACCCAGAGTTATTATTAGCAGCGTGGAGTGGTTGGGGTGGTGTGTCCAGTGTGTGTGGGGGTCCCGTGTGGGGGTCCCGTGTGGGGGTCCCCGTGTGGGGGTCCCGTGTGGGGGTCCCGTGTGAATGGGTGGGTGAGTTGATGAGTGGTGAGTGAGTGGGTGAGTGGGTGAGTGAGTGAGTCGGTGAGTGGGTGAGTGAGTGAGTTGGTAAGTGAGTGTGTGGGTGCGTTGGTGAGTGGGTGAGTGACTGAGTCGGTGAGTGGGTGAGTGAATGGGTGAGTGAGTGAGTGAGTCGGTGAGTGAGTGGGTGAGTGAGTTGGTGAGTGAGTGGGTGAGTGAGTGAGTGGGTGAGTGAGTGAGTTGGTGAGTGAGTGAGTGGGTGGGTGAGTGAGTGAGTGAGTGGGTGAGTAGGTGGGTGATTGAGTGGGTGAGTGAGTGAGTGGGTGTGGTGAGTGAGTGAGTGGGTGAGTGGGTGGGTGGGTGAGTGAGTGAGTGAGGGAGTGGGTGGGTGAGTGAGTGAGTGGGTGAGTGAGTGGAGTGGGTGAATGAGTGAGTGGGTGAGTGAGTGTGTGGTGAGTTGGTCAGTGAGTGTGTCAGTGTGTGAGTGGGTGGGTGGGTGGGTGAGTGAGTGGGTGGTGAGTGAGTGAGTGGGTGAGTGATTGGGTGAGTGAGTGAGTGGGTGAGTGAGTGAGTGGGTGATTGGGTGAGTGAGTGGGTGAGTGAGTGAGTGGGTGAGTGAGTGGGTGAGTGGGTGAGTGAGTGAGTGGGTGAGTGAGTGAGTGAGTGGGTGAGTTGGCGAGTGAGTGAGTTAGTGGGTGAGTTGGTGAGTGAGTGAGTGGGTGAGTGAATGGGTGGGTGAGTTGGTGAGTGAGTAGGTGAGTGAGTGGGTAAGTGAGTGGGTGAGTGAATGAGTGAGTGGGTGAGTGAGTGAGTGAGTGGGTGAGTGAGTGTGTGGGTGAGTTGGTGAGTGAGTGAGTGGGTATGTGGTGAGTGAGTGAGTGGGTGGGTGAGTGAGTGGGTGGGAGTGAGTGAGTGAGATGGGGTGAGTGATTGGGTGAGTGAGTGAGTGAGTGGGGTGAGTGAGTGAGTGAGTGGGTGAGTGCGTGGGTGAGTGATTGAGTTGGTGGGTGAGTAGGTGAGTGAGTGGGTGAGTGAGTGAGTGAGTGGGTGAGTGGGTGAGTGAGTGTATGAGTGAGTGAGTTGGTGAGTGAGTGAGGGTGAGTGACTGGTGAGTGTGAGTGAGTGAGTGGGTGAGTGAGTGGGTGAGTGAGTGGGTGAGTGAGTGAGTGAGTGAGTTGGTGGAGTGAGTGAGTGGTGAGTGAGTGGAGTGAGTGAGTGGGTGAGTGAGTGTATGAGTGAGTGAGTTAGTTGGTGAGTAAGTGAGTGAGTGAGTTGTGAGTGAGTGAGTGGGTGAGTGAGTGAGTGTATGTGTGAGTGAGTTGGTGAGCGAGTGAGTGGTGAGTGAGCGAGTGGGTGAGTGAGTGGTGAGTGGTGTGAGTGAGTTGGTGGGTGAGTGGGTGTGAGTGAGTGGGTGAGTGAGTGATGAGTGAGTGAGTGAGTTGGTGAGTGAGTGAGTTGGTGAGTTGAGTGAGTGAGTGAGTGGTGAGTGAGTGATGAGTGGGTGAGTGAGAGTAGGGTGACTGAGCGAGTCTGTATCTGTTTCACTGGGGGAGAGACAAAGGCGGCCGGGCGTGGTTCTACTGGCCACCCACCCCCCTCTGTTTGTAGCCACAGTGCCGGTAGCCTTCCTAAGCACTGCTGCTGCTACTCGCTACTAATAGCCCCTTGCCCCTACAGCCTACGTGTAGGCTACCCGGGGGAGCTTTGTCTGTGTAAGGAATTTCCATCTGGTGCAGCAGATGCAACGCCGAGGCTGATCGATGCCCGGTGCGGTCAAGAGATGGCTCCCTATTGGTCAACCACGTTATGTATGCCGATGATTTGGTAATTGCAGCTCACTCAGAGGAGGAGTTGGAGATGCTGCTGCTGAGACTGGAGCGTGCCACTAAGAGGTGGGGCCTTACCATCAGCCCCACCAAAACTAAGCACCTGCCTGGGTATTTTGTACCATCGGGCACTCCACCCCCAAAACTCCCAATCGGTGATGGGGCAGTTGTGGAGAGAGTGGAGAGTTTCCCATACCTGGGCAGTGTGCTCATGACCGGCTCCGGTTTTAACAGCAGAGGTCTCACTCCGAATCAGTCGAGCGGCAATATCTTTTCATCGGTTGCGTAACGCTGTGTGGAAGCTACCTGGGTCTGTCGCTCCGCACTAAGCTTCAGGTCTTCTCGGCCACGGTCATTCCCTCCCTTCTCTACGCTTGCGAAACGTGGACCCCCCTAATGGAACATCTTCGCCGGTTAGAAACATTTTGGCCGGCCTGCCTACGATCCATCCTGGGTTTAACCAGCAGGCTGGATTGTGTGAGGAGCTCACAAATCCTCGAAAGATCTGGACGCTGTCCCATCGGTGAGCTCCCTCTGGCAGGCAAGGCTGCGTTGGCTGGGTCATGTAGCCCGCATGCCCAGCCACCGCATGCCGAAACAGCTTCTGTTTGGCCGGATCGAGGGGGCTAAACGGTGAGACGTTACTGATGGGTGAGTGGGTGGGTGGGTGATTGAGTGAATGGGTGAGTCTGTGGATGGGTGAGTGGGCAGATGAGTGGGTGGGTGAGTGAGTGGTTTGGTGGGTGAGTGGGTAGGTGAGTGGGTTGGTGGGTGAGTGAGTGAGTGAGTAGGTGAGTGAGTGGGTGAGTGAGTGAGTGGGTGAGTGAGTGAGTGATTGAGTGAGTGAGTGGGTGAGTGAGTGGGTTGGTGGGGTGAGCGGGTAGGTGAGTGAGTGGGGTTGGTGGGTGAGTGAGTGAGTGGGTGAGTGAGTGAGTGAGTGGGTGAGTGATTGAGTGAGTGAGCGAGTGGGTTAGTGAGTGGGTTGGTGGGTGAGTGATGGGTGAGTGAGTGAGTGAGTGAGTGAGTGAGTTGAGCGAGTGGGTGAGTGAGTGGGTTGGTGGGTGAGTGAGTGAGTGAGTGGGTGAGTGAGTGAGTGGGTGAGTGTATGAGTGAGTGTATGAGTGAGTGAATGTATGAATGAGTGAGTGAGTGTATGAGTGTGTGTATGAGTGAGAGGGTAGATGGGTGAGTGAGTGGGTGAGTAAGTGGGTGATTGAGTGGGTGGGTGAGCGTATGAGTGAGTGTATGAGTGAGTGGGTGAGTGAGTGGGTGGGTGAGTGTATGAGTGAGTGTATGAGCGAGTGAGTGGGTGAGTGAGTGGGTGGGTGAGTTAGTGGGTGAGTGAGTGAGTGGGTGAGTGAGTGTATGAGTGAGTTAGGGAATGTATGAGTGGGTTATGGGTGAGTGAGTGTATGAGTGAGTGGGTGAGTGAGTGGATGGGTGATTGTATGAGTGAGTGTATGAGTGACTGAGTGTATGAGTGAGTGAGTGAGTGTATGAGTGAGTGAGTGTATGAGTGAGTGTGTGAGTGAGTGAGTGTATGAGTGAGTGTGTGAGTGAGTGGGTGAGTGAGTGAGTGGGTGAGTGTTTGAGTGAGTGAGTGTGTGAGTGAGTGTATGAGTGAGTGTATGAGTGAGTGAATGAGTGAGTGTGTGAGTGAGTGAGTGAGTGTATGAGTGGGTGTATGAGTGAGTGAGTGTATGAGTGAGTGAGTGTATGAGTGAGTGGGTGAGTGAGTGGGTGGGTGAGTCTGTCTACTACGAACATCCACTTGCGGGCTACCTGGGGCAGCTTTTTCTGTGTCTCTGTGATGAGTCTCCACTCATACACTCACTCATACACTCACTCACTCACTCATACACTCACTCATACACTCACTCATACACTCACTCACTCATACACTCACTCATACACTCACTCACTCATACACTCACTCACTCATACACTCACTCATACACTCACACACTCATACACTAACTCACTCATACACTCACTCACTCACACACTCACTCACTCACTCATACTCTCACTCACTCACTCACACACTCATACACTCACTCACTCATACACTCACTCACTCATACACTCACTCACTCATACACTCACTCACTCATACACTCACTCACTCACACACTCACACACTCACTCACTCATACACTCACTCACTCATACACTCACTCATACACTCACTCACTCATACACTCACTCACTCATACACTCACTCACTCACACACTCACTCAATCATACACTCACTCACTCATACACTCACTCACTCACACACTCACACACTCACTCACTCATACACTCACTCACTCATACACTCACTCATACACTCACTCACTCATACACTCACTCACTCATACACTCACTCATACACTCACTCACTCACTCATACACTCACTCACTCACTCATACACTCATTCATACACTCATACACTCACTCATACACTCACTCACTCACTCATACACTCACTCATTCATTCTTAGTCTCATTCCCTACCCACACTCCCCTCACGCTCTCCCACGAGTCTCTGCATCTCGCCACCTGCTCCACCCTGGAATGTTCCACACGACGCTTGCCCCGCCCCCTCCATTCCTCCTCCCCCCTCCCCCCTCCTCATCCTCCTACTCCTCATCCTCCTCCTCCTCATCCTCCTCCTCCTCTTCCTCCTCCTCCTCCTCCTCATCCTCCTCCTCATCCTCCTCCTCCTCTTCCTCCTCCTCCTCCTCCCCCTCATCCTCCTCATCCTCCTCCTCCTCCTCCTAATCTGCTCCTCCTCCTCCTCATCCTCCTCCTCCTCTTCCTCATCTTCTTCCTCCTCCTCATCCGCCCCATCCACATCCTACTCCTACTCCTCATCCTGCTCTTCCTCTTTCAATCGCATTCCCATTGTTGTTTCTAGTTTCTATTGTTGTGTCTAGTTTCTATTGTTGTAGATTCTATTGTTATGTCTAGTTTCTATTGTTGTAGTTTTTATTGTTATGTCTAGTTTCTATTGTTGTAGTTTCTATTGTTGTAGTTTCCATTGTTGTGTCTAGTTTCTATTGTTGTGTCTAGTTTCTATTGTTGTAGTTTCTATTGTTGTAGTTTCCATTGTTGTGTCTAGTTTCTTTTTTTGTAGTTTATATTGTTGTGTATAGTTTCTATTGTTGTATATACTATTGTTGTTGTTTATATTGTTGTAGTTTCTATTGTTGTGTCAGTTTCTATAGTTGTGTCTAGTTTCTATTGTTGTAGTTTTTATTGTTGTAGTTTCTATTGTTGTGTCTAGTTTCTATTGTTGTAGTTTCTATTGTTGTAGTTTCTATTGTTGTAGTTTCTATTGTTGTGTCTAGATTATATTGTTGTGTCTAGTTTCTATTGTTGTAGTTTTTATTGTTGTAGTTTCTATTGTTGAGTCTAGTTTCTATTGTTGTAGTTTCTATTGTTGTAGTTTCTATTGTTGTAGTTTCTATTGTTGTGTCTAGTTTCTATTGTTGTAGTTTCTATGGTTGTAGTTTCTATTGTTGTGTCTAGTTTATATTGTTCTAGTGTCTATTGTTATGTATTGTTTATATTGTTGTGTCTAATTTCTATTGTTGCAGATTCTATTGTTGTAATTTCTATTGTTGTTGTTTCTATTGTTGTAATTTCTATTGTTGTGTCTAGTTTATATTGTTGTGTCTAGTTTCTATTGTTGTGTCTAGTTTCTATTGTTGTGTCTAGTTTCTATTGTTGTAGTTTATATTGTTGTAATTTCTATTGGTGTGTCTAGTTCTATTTTTCTAGTGTCTATTGTTATGTCTAGTTTATATTGTTGTGTCTAATTTCTATTGTTGTAGATTCTATTGTTGTAATTTCTATTGTTGTTGTTTCTATTGTTGTAGTTTCTATTGTTGTGTCTAGTTTCTATTGTTGTTCTTTCTATTGTTGTTGGTTCTATTGTTGTTTTATTTTTGTAGTTTCTATTGTTGTAGTTTCTATTGTTGCTGTTTCTATTGTTGTTGTTTCTATTGTTGTTGTTTCTATTGTTGTAGTTTCTATTGTTGTGTCTAGTTTCTATTGTTCTAGTGTCTATTGTTATTTCTAGTTTATATTGTTGCGTCTAATTTCTAATGTTCTAGATTCTACTGTTGTGTCTAGTTTAAATTGTTGTGTCTAATTTCTATTGTTGTAGATTCTATTGTGTCATTTCAATTGTTGTTGTTTCTATTGTTGTAATTTCTATTGTTGTGTCTAGTTTCTATTGTTCTAGTGTCTATTGTTATGTCTAGTTTATATTGTTGTCTAATTTCTATTGTTGTAGTTTCTATTGTTGTTGTTTCTATTGTTGTTGTTTCTATTGTTGTTGTTTCTATTGTTGTTGTTTCTATTGTTGTAGTTTCTATTGTTGTAGTTTCTATTGTTGTTGTTTCTATTGTTGTTGTTTCTATTGTTGTGTCTAGTTTCTATTGTTCTAGTGTCTATTGTTATGTCTAGTTTATATTGTTGTGTTTAATTTCTATTGTTGTAGATTCTACTGTTGTGTCTAGTTTATATTGCTGTGTCTAATTTCTATTGTTGTAGATTATATTGTTGTAATTTCTATTGTTGTTGTTTCTATTGTTGTAATTTCTATTGTTGTGTCTAGTTTCTATTGTTGTGTCTAGTTTCTATTGTTGTGTCTAGTTTCTATTGTTGTGTCTAGTTTCTATTGTTGTAGTTTCTATTGTTGTAATTTCTATTGTTGTGTCTTGTTTCTATTGTTCTAGCTTCTATTGTTGTGTCTAGTTTCTATTGTTGTTGTTTCTATTGTTGTAATTTCTATTGTTGTGTCTAGTTTCTATTGTTGTGTCTAGTTTCTATTATTGTGTCTAGTTTCTATTGTTGTAGCTTCTATTGTTGTAATTTCTATTGTTGTGTCTAGTTTCTATTGTTCTAGTGTCTATTGTTATGTCTAGTTTATATTGTTGTGTCTAATTTCTATTGTTGTTGTTTCTCTTGTTGTAATTTCTATTGTTGTGTCTAGTTTCTATTGTTGTGTCTAGTTTCTATTGTTGTGTCCAGTTTCTATTGTTGTAGTTTTTATTGTTGTTGTTTCTATTGTTCTAGTGTCTATTGTTGTAATTTCTATTGTTGTGTCTAGTTTCTATTGTTGTGTCTAGTTTCTATTGTTGTAGTTTCTATTGTTGTTGTTTCTATTGTTCTAGTGTCTATTGTTGTAATTTCTATTGTTGTGTCTAGTTTATATTGTTGTAGTTTATATTGTTGTAGTTTCTATTGTTGTAATTTCTATTGTTGTTGTTTCTATTGTTGTAGTTTCTATTGTTGTGTCTAGGTTATATTGTTGTGTCTAATATCTATTGTTGTAGTTTCTATTGTTGTAATTTCTATTGTTGTTGTTTCTATTGTTGTAAATTATATTGTTGTGTCTAGTTTATATTGTTGTAGTTTCTATTGTTGTATATTCTATTGTTGTGTCTAGTTTCTATTGTTGTGTCTAGTTTCTATTGTTGTAGTTTCTATTGTTGTTGTTTCTATTGTTGTAGTTTTTTTTATTGTTGTTGTTTCTATTGTTGTTGTTTCTATTGTTGTAGTTTATATTGTTGTTGATTCTATTGTTATAGTTTCTATTGTTGTTGTTTCTATTGTTGTAGTTTCTATTGTTGTTGATTCTATTGTTATAGTTTCTATTGTTATAGTTTCAATTGTTCTGTCTAGTTTATATTGTTGTGAGAGGGGGGAGGGGCTAGGGGGGTGAGAGGGGCGGGCTATGAGAGAAGCGGTGGATAATTCAAGCCACATGACCCCACGTAACTCCACGTGACCCGACGTGACCCCACGTGACCCCACGGGGCCCCATGCAAGGGGCGGGGTCTAGGGGTGGGGTGCGGTGGGGTCACGTGACCCAAACAGCTGGGAGCTCCACCCACATCACCACCACCCACATCACCATCACCACCACCCACATCACCACCCCCACCACCATCACCCCCATCACCATCACCACCACCCACATCACCACCACCCCCATCACCACCACCATCATCACCACCCCCACCCCCATCCCCATCATCACCCCCATCACGACCATCATCACCACCAACCCCATCACCACCATCACCACCCCCATCACCACCACCACCCCCATCACCACCACCACCACCCCCATCACCACCACCCCCATCACCACCCCCACCCCCATTCCAAGCATCACCCCCATCACCACCCCCATCACCACCAACCCCATCACCACCACCAACATCACCACCACTATCATCACCATCACCACCATCACCACCATCCCCATCATCATCACCACCACCATCACCACCATCACCATCATCACCACCATCCCCATCACCATCACCGCCATCAACACCACCCCCATCACCACCATCATCATCACCACCATCATCACCATCACCACCATCACCACCACCATCACCACCATCACCATCACCACCATCATCACCATCACCACCACCCCCATCACCACCACCCCCATCACCACCCCCACCCCCATTCCAAGCATCATCCCCATCACCACCCCCATCACCACCAACCCCATCCACCACCACCAACATCACCACCACTATCATCACCATCACCACCATCACCACCATCCCCATCATCATCACCACCACCATCACCACCATCACCATCATCACCACCATCCCCATCACCATCACCGCCATCACCACCATCACCACCATCACCACCATCATCATCACCACCATCATCACCACCATCACCACCACCATCACCACCATCACCATCACCACCATCATCACCATCACCACCACCCCCATCACCACCACCCCCATCACCACCCCCACCCCCATTCCAAGCATCACCCCCATCACCACCCCCATCACCACCAACCCCATCACCACCACCAACATCACCACCACTATCATCACCATCACCACCATCACCACCATCCCCATCATCATCATCACCACCATCACCACCATCACCATCACCACCATCAGCATCACCACCATCATCACCATCACCACCATCCCCATCACCATCACCACCATCACCACCATCATCATCACCACCACCATCACCACCATCACCATCATCACCACCATCCCCATCACCATCACCGCCATCACCACCATCACCACCACCATCACCACCATCATCATCACCACCATCATCACCATCACCACCATCACCACCACCATCACCATCACCACCGTCACCACCACCATCACCACCACCATCATCACCATCACCACCATCACCACCACCATCACCACCATCATCACCACCACTATCATCATCACCACCATCACCATCATCACCACCATCCCCATCACCATCACCACCATCACCACCATCACCACCACCATCACCACCATGATCATCACCACCATCATCACCATCACCACCATCACCACCACCATCACCACCATCACCATCACCACCATCAGCATTACCACCATCATCATCACCACCATCACCACCACCATCCCCATCATCATCACCACCATCATCACCACCATCACCACCACCATCATCACCACCACCATCACCACCACTAACACCACCATCACCACCACCATCATCATCACCACCACCATCACCATGTGTGTGGTGCGCGGTGTGTGTGTGGTGTGTGTGTGTGGTGTGTGTAGTGTGGTGTGTGTGTATGTGTGTGTGGTGTGTGTGTGGTGTGTGTGGTGTGTGTGGTGTGTGTGTGTGTGGTGTGTGGTGTGTGTAGTGTGTTGTGTGTGTGGTGTGTGTGTGGTGTGTGTTGTGTGTGTGTTGTGTGTGTGTGTGTGTGTGTGTGTTGTGTGTGTGGTGTGTGTGTGTACACGTGTGTGTGTGGTGTGTGGTGTGTGTGTGGTGTGTGTGGTGTGTATGTGGTGTGTGTGGTGTGTGGGGATGTGTGTGTGGTATGTGTGGTGTGTGGGGGTGTGTGTGGTGTGTGTGGTGTGTGTGTGGTGTGTGTGGTGTGTGTGGTGTGTGGTGTGTGTGTGGTGTGTGTGGTGTGTGTGTGGTGTGTGTGGTGTGTGTGTGTGGTGTGTGTGGGTGTGTGTGGTGTGTGTGGTGTGTGTGTGGTGTGTGGTGTGTGTGTGGTGTGTGGTGTGTGTGTGGTGTGTGTGGTGTGTGTGGTGTGTGTGTGGTGTGTGTGGTGTGTGTGTGGTGTGTGTGGTGTGTGTGTAGTGTGTGTGGTGTGTGTGTGGTGTGTGGTGGTGGTGGTGGCCATCCACCCCCTCTGTGGGTGAGTGGGTGGGTGAGTGAGTGAGTGGGTGAGTGAGTGCGTGAGAGACGGAGTGAGTGGGTGAGTGAGTGAGTGGGTGAGAGAGTGAATGAGTGAGTGGGTGAGTGAGTGGGTGAGAGAGTGAGTGGGTGAGTGAGTGAATGTGTGGGTTGGTGGGTGAGTGAGTGGGTGAGTGGGTGAGTGAGTGAGTGGGTGAGTGAGTGAGTGAGTGGGTGAGTGAGTGGGTGGGTGAGTGGGTGGGAGAGTGAGTGGGTGAGTGAGTGTATGAGTGAGTGAGTGTATGAGTGAGTGGGTGGGTGGTTGAGTGGGTGGGTGGGTGGGTGAGTGGTGTATGAGTGAGTGTATGAGTGAGTGTATGAGTGAGTGAGTGTATGAGTTAGTGAGTGTATGAGCGTATGAGTGAGTGAGTGTATGAGTGAGTGTGTGTATGAGTAAGTGTATGAGTGAGTGAGTGAGTGTATGAGTGAGTGTATGAGTGAGTGTATGAGTGAGTGAGTGTATGAGAGAGTGTATGAGCGAATGAGTGAGTGTACGAGTGAGTGTATGAGTGAGTGTATGACTGAGTGAGGGTATTAGTGAGTGTATGAGTGAGTGTATGAGTGAGTGAGTGTAAGAGTGAGTGAGTGTATCAGTGAGTGTATGAGTGAGTGAGTATAAGAATGTATGAGTGTCTGAGTGAGTGTATGAGTGAGTGAGTGTATGAGTGAGTGTGTGTGTCACAGTATGCGGTCTTCATAGACGCTGCTGCTGCTACTCGCTCCAAACAGCACTTGTCCCTACAGCATGGTCTACCTGGGGGAGCTTTGTCTGTGTGACAACTTACACTAATGTCCACCCATCACCCCTAACCCCCTAATCCATTTAGGGGTCCCTCGGGGTTCAGTGTTTTAGTCTAATAACACCAGCTGCCATGATCCTATCACTACCCCCTATCACTCTAACAATCACTAGCCCTAAAACTACCCCTATCATACCCCTATCACTACCCCTATCACTACCCCTATCACTACCCCCTAAAACTACACCTATCACTACCCCCTATCACTACCCCTATCACTACCCCCTATCACTACCCCTATTACTACCCCCTATCACTACCCCTATCACTAGCCCTATTACTACCCCTATCACTACCCCCTATCACTACCCCTATCACTACCCCCTATCACTAGCCCTATTACTACCCTATCACTACCCCTATCACTACCCCTATCACTACCCCTATCACTACCCCTATCACTACCCCTATCACTACCCCTATCACTACCCCTATCACTACCCCTATCACTACCCCTATCACTTCCCCTATCACTACCCCTATCACTACCCCCTATCACTACCCCTATCACTACCCCCTAAAACTACCCCTATCACTACCCCCTATCACTACCCCTATCACTAGCCCTAAAACTACCCCTATCACTACCCCTATCACTACCCCTATCACTACCCCCTATCACTACCACCTATCACTCTAACAATCACTAGCTCTATTACTACCCCTATCACTACCCCTATCACTACCCCCTAAAACTACCCCTATCACTACCCCCTATCACTACCCCCTATCACTACCCCCTATCACTACCCCTATCACTACCCCCTATCACTATCACTACCCCTACCACTACCCCTGTCACTACCCCTATTACTACCACTATCACTACCCCTATCACCACCCCTATCACTACCCCTATCACTACCCCTATCACTACCCCCTATCACTACCCCTATCACTACCCCCTATCACTATCACTACCCCTACCACTACCCCTGTCACTACCCCTATTACTACCCCTATCACTACCCCTATCACTACCCCCTATCACTACCCCTATCACTACCCCTATCACTACCCCTATTACTATCCCTATCACTACCCCCTATCACTACCCCTATCACTACCCTTATCACTACCCCCTATCACTACCCCCTATCACTACCCCCATCACTACCCCCTATCACTACCCCTATCACTACCCCTATCACTACCCCCTATCACTACCCCTATCACTACCCCCTATCACTACCCCTATCACTACCCCTATCACTACCCCCTATCACTACCCCATATCACTGCCCCTATCACCACCCCTATCACTACCCCTATCACTACCCCTATCACTACCCCCTATCACTACCCCTATCACTATCACTACCCCTATCACTACCCCCTATTACTACCCCTATCACTACCCCCTTTCACTACCCCTATCATTACCCCCTATCACTACCCCCTATCACTACCCCTATCACTATCACTACCCCTATCACTACCCCCTATCACTACCCCCTATCACTACCCCCATCACTACCCCCTATCACTACCCCTATCACTACCCCCTATCACTACCCCCTATCACTACCCCCTATCACTACCCCTGTCACTACCCCCTATCACTACCACCTATCACTACCCCCTATCACTACCCCTATCACTACCCCTATCACTACCCCCTATCACTACCCCTATAACTACCCCCTATCACTACCCCTATCACTACCCCCCCCAAATCACTATCCCCCGTTTCACTTAGCCCCCCCCCCCTCCCCCCCCCCCCCCCCTATCCTACCCCCATCACTACCCCCTATCACTTCCCCTCTCACTACCCCTTTCCCTACCCCCTATCACTACCCCCTATCACTACCCCCTATCACTACCCCTAACACTACCCCTATCACTACCCCTATAACTACCCCCTATCACTACCCCTATCACTACCCCTATCACTACCCCTATCACTACCCTATCACTATCACTACCCCTATCACTACCCCCATCACTACCCCCTATTACTACCCCTATCACTACCCCCTATCACTACCCCCTATCACTACCCCCTATCACTACCCCTATCACTACCCCTATCACTACCCCCTATCACTACCCCTGTCACTACCCCTTATCACTACCCCCATCACTACCCCTATCACTACCCCTATCACTACCCCCTATCACTACCCCTATCACTACCCCCTATCACTATCACTACCCCTACCACTACCCCTATCACTACCCCCTATCACTACCCCTATCACTACCCCCTATCACTACCCCCTATCACTACCCCCTATCACTACCCCTATCACTACCCCCTACCACTACCCCTATCACTACTCCTATCACTACCCCCTATCACTACCCCCTATCACTACCCCCTACCACTACCCCTACCACTACCCCCTTTTACTACCCCTACCACTACCCCCTACCACTACCCCTACCACTACCCCCTATTACTACCCCCTATCACTACCCCCTATCACTACCCCCTATCACTACCCCCTATTTCTACCCCCTATCACTACCCCCTATCACTACCCCCTATCACTATCACTACCCCTGTCACTACCACTATCACTACCCCCTATCACTACCCCCTATCACTACCCCCTATCACTACCCCTATCACTACCCCCTATCACTACCCCCTATCACTACCCCTATCACTACCCTACGTTACCATCACGTTACCTCTACGTGACCCCCACGTTAACCCCCCACGTGACCCCCACGTGACCTCCCCCCCCCCCCCCCCCACGTGACCCCCACGTGACCTCCTCCCCCCCCCCCCCCCTCCCCACGTGACCGCCCAGGGCAGCACCATGATGGTGGTGGAAGATCCGCTGGCCGGGCTGATGGAGGAACGGACCGTGACAGTGGAGCAGCGTGGTGGTGATGGTGATGATGGTGATGGTGGTGATGGTGGTGATGGTGGTGGTGATGGTGGTGATGGTGGCTCTCCGACCCTCTCCTCGGTCTCCGTGGTCACCTCGCCCGACGGGACCACCCGGCGCACCGAGACCAAGGCACCGCCACATCCACCATCACGCTGCGCACGCACACGCTGACCCCGTGAACTCTCAACCCTGACCAGCAAAAACTCTCAACGCTGACCCCGTGAACTCTCAACCCTGACCCCACAAACTCTCAACGCTGACCCCGTGAACTCTCAACCCTGACCAGCAAAAACTCTCAACCCTGACCCCGTGAACTCTCAACCCTGACCCCACAAACTCTCCACTCTGACCCTGCGAACTCTCCACCCTGACCCCAAAAACTCTCAACCCTGACCCCAAAAACTCTCAACCCTGTCCCCGCGAACTCTCCACCCTGACCCCGCGAACTCTCAACCCTGACCCCAAAAACTCTCCACCCTGACCCCAAAAACTGTCCACCCTGACCCCGCAAACTCTCCACCCTGACCCCAAAAACTCTCAACCCTGACCCCGCGAACTGTCAACCCTGACCCCGTGAACTCTCAACCCTGACCCCAACACTCTCAACCCTGACCCCGCGAACTCTCCACCCTGACTCCCCGAACTCTCAACCCTGACCCCACGAACTCTCAACCCTGACCCCGCAAACTCTCCACCCTGACTCCCCGAACTCTCAACCCTGACCCCACGAACTCTCCACCCTGACCCCGCAAACTCTCCACCCTGACCCCGCGAACTCTCAACCCTGACCCAAGAACTCTCAACCCTGACCCCAAAAACTCTCAACCCTGATCCCACGAACTCTCAACCCTGACCCTGTGAACTCTCAATCCTGACCCCACGAACTCTCCACCCTTACCCTGTGAACTCTCAACCCTGACCCCGCGAAGTCTCAACCCTGACCCCGTGAACTCTCTACCCTGATCCCACGAACTCTCAACCCTGACCCCGCGAACTCTCCACCCTGACCCCGCGAACTCTCAACCCTGACCCTGTGCACTCTCAACCCTGACCACAAAAACTGTCAACCCTGAACCCACGAACTCTCAACCCTGACCCTGTGAACTCTCAACCCTGTCCCCGCAAACTCTCAACCCTGACCCTGTGAACTCTCAACCCTGACCCCAAAAACTGTCAACCCTGAACCCACGAACTCTCAACCCCGACCCCGCGAACTCTCAACCCCGACCTCGCCTCTCTCACGCTCACCCCACCCTCCCCCCCCCCCTCTCTCCCTCCTCACCCTCACCAGGTGAGGAGGGTGATCAAGACGGTGACCACCCGCACGGTTCGCCAGGTGCCCGTGGCGCTGGGCCCGCAGGGGCTGCCCCTGGGCTGGCCACCGGGGCCCAACTCTGGTGGAGCGAACCCCATCGTGGAACCTTACACCTCCACCACCACCACCACCACCACCACCTCCACCACCTCCTACTCCACCAACACCTCCCCCTACTCCACCACCTCCTACTCCACCACCCCCTACTCCACCACCCCCTACTCCACCACCCCCTACTCCACCACCCCCTACTCCACCATGGACCCTTACTCCACCTCCACCCCCTACTCCACCACCTCCTACTCGCTAGAGCGGCCTCGTGGTGGTGGTGGTAGCTGGAATGGTGGTGGTGGTGGTGGTGGGTTTGGTAGTGGAACCTGGAGAGGAGGTGGTGGTGGTGGTGGTGGAAGCTGGAAAGGTGGTGGTGGTGGTGTTGGTGGTGTTGGTGGTGGTGTTGGTGGTGGCTCCTATGGTGAGGTGGTGGGTGGCTCCTATGGCAGTTTGGCCAGGGGGCTCCACGCGGCTGAGAGGTACCGGAGCCTCTCCCCACAACAACAACAACTACAACAACAACAACAACCACAACAACAACCACAACAACAACCACAACAACAACCACAACCACCCATGGGCATCCCCGGAGGTCCACCCACTAAGCGACGAGGAACGGAGGAAGAGGAGGAGGCAGAGTGGGAAGTGGTGAGTAGTGGTGGGTGGGTGGGTGGGTGAGTGGGTGGGTGGGTGGGTGAGTGGTTGAGTGGGTGAGTGAGTGGGTGGGTGGGTGAGTGGGTGTGTGGGTGGGTGGGTGGGTGAGTGGTTGAGTGGGTGAGTGGGTGGGTTGGTGAGTGAGTGAGTGAGTGGGTGAGTGAATGGGTGGGTGAGTGAGTGAGTGGGTGGGTGGGTGAGTGGGTGAGTGGATGAGTGGGTGGGTCGGTGAGTGAGTGAGTGGGTGGGTTGGTGAGTGAGTGAGTGGGTGAATGAGTGAGTGGGTGGGTGGGTGGGTGAGTGAATGGGTGGGTGAGTGAGTGGGTGAGTGAATGGGTGGGTGAGTGAGTGAGTGGGTGGGTGGGTGAGTGGGTGAGTGGATGAGTGGGTGGGTGAGTGGTTGAGTGGGTGAGTGAGTGGGTGGGTGAGTGAATGGGTGGGTGAGTGAATGCGTTGGTGGGTGAGTGAGTGAGTGAGTGGGTGAGTGGGTGGGTGAGGGGGTGAGTGAGTGAGTGGGTGAGTGGGTGAGTGAGTGGGTGAGTGGGTGGGTGAGTGAATGGGTGGGTGAGTGAATGCGTTGGTGGGTGAGTGAGTGAGTGGGTGAGTGGGTGGGTGGGTGAGGGGGTGAGTGAGTGAGTGGGTGAGTGACTGAGTGGGTGAGTGGGTGAGTGGGGGAGTGAGTGGGGTGAGTGGGTGAGTGAGTGGGGTGAGTGGGTGAGTGAGTGGGGTGAGTGGGTGAGTGAGTGGGGTGAGCGAGCGTTTGGTGAGTGGCTGAAATGGGAGCGGTGAGCGTCGCGAATTCTAACGATGTTCAACAATGGCTAGAGGTCTGAAAATGTGGTTACTGTCCCCCCCACTACCCCCACCCCCCACCCCCCCCCCACTACCCCCACCCCCCACCCCCCCCACTACCCCCACCCCCCACCCCCCCCCCACCCCCATCAGCGGCGCCCCGCCCACGCGCCAGGCCACCGCTGCTCCCAGCCCGAGCGCTTCCAGGCTGAGCCCTACGGCCTCGAGGACGATCGCCGTAGCGACGACGACTGCGACGACGACTGTGACGTCGGCTGTGACGTCGGCGACGACGGCTGTGACGTCGGCGGCAGTCGTCACGGCGACGTCGACGGCCGTGACGTCACGGGGCCCACGCGGCACCGGGGCTGCGCGGCGCCTCACCGGGGAGCCAATCGGATGGCCGGGGGGAGGTGAGTGCGCGCGTGTGTGTGTGTGTATGTGTGTATGTACACGCGTGTGTGTGTATGTGTGTGCACGCGTGTGTGTGTGTGTACGTGTGTGTGTACACGTGTGTGTGTGTATGTGTGTGTGTACACGTGTGTGTGTACACGTGTGTGTGTACACGCATGTGTGTGTGTACACGTGTGTATTTGTGTACACGCATGTGTGTGTGTACGTGTGTACACGTGTGTGTGTACACGTGTGTGTGTGTACACGCGTGTATGTGTGTACACGTGTGTGTGTGTGTGTGTACGTGTGTGTGTAGTGTAACGGTTAGCGCGCTGCGCTATGAACCTGGCGACCCGGGTTCGATTCCCGCTCACGGCCAACACCAGTGACGATTATCTGAACCGGTCCCGGGCCTCCCCTAGGTCGACTCAGCCTCAAATGAGCACCTGGTGCGGTGTGTAAACATTTCCACTAGGGAGACAAAGGCGGTCGGGCGTGGTGCTGGCCACCCACCCCCTCGTGTACCGATCCGGCCTCCATAGGTAATCGCTAACAGCACTTGCCCCTACAGTCTGTTAAGGCTATACGGGTGATCTTTGTGTACACGTGTGTGTGTATACGTGTGTGTGTACACGTGTGTGTGTATACGTGTGTGTGTACACGCGTGTGTGTGTGTACACGTGTGTGTGTGTGTACGTGTGTGTACACGTGTGTGTGTGTGTACGTGTGTGTACACGTGTGTGTGTGTGTACGTGTGTGTACACGTGTGTGTGTGTACACGTGTGTGTGTGTGTGTACACGCGTGTGTGTACACGTGTGTGTGTGTACACGCGTGTGTGTGTGTACACGTGTGTGTGTACACGTGTGTGTGTGTACGTGTGTGTGTGTACACGCGTGTGTGTGTGTGTACGTGTGTGTGTGTCTACACGCGTGTGTGTGTACACGCGTGTGTTTATACGTGTGTGTGTACAGGTGTGTGTGTGTGTACACGTGTGTGTGTACACGCGTGTGTGTGTCACGCGTGTGTGTGTGTACACGTGTGTGTGTGTGCGTGTGTGTATACGTGTGTACACGTGCGTTGTGTGTATGTGTGTGTGTACACGTGTGTACGGCAATGCTGTGGTGGGCAGTGCCGTGGGGGGGAGGGTCAACTTAGATTGACGAGTAGCTGGTAACCCCTCCACCTTTAAATTAATTACCACAAAACTACGATATAAATAACTTAACAAGCTTGTGCCGGAGGCCCGGGGGGACAGGCGTCTATGACGTCTCATGGCCAAACCCCAATTGGCGGAGCCAGGAGATTGAATCTCTACCCTCGGGGCTACTCCAGAAACAACAAAAAGCCACTTCGTGTGGCCACGTGGAATGTTCGAACGCTCACTGGGGAGGAGAGGCTGCCACTCCTCTGTCGGGAGCTGGACCGGTACCGCCTGGATCTCTGTGGCATTCAGGACGTCCGGTGGACCGGCTCTGGCTCCTGCCACCATGAGGGGTGGACAGTCCTCTACTCGGGGCAGCAGAGTGCCAAACAACAGGGAGTGGCTCTTCTTCTGAACAAAAGAATGAAGGGGGCGTGGGAGCGTGGCGTTGAGGTGTGGGAAGCTCTAAGCCCCAGGCTACTTTGGGCTCGCCTTCCTATCAACCGGGGGCGAGGAGTGGTGGTCGTGGTTACTTATGCCCCCACCGAAGATGAGCATCCGTGGAGGGATGCAGGCAAGGCCGATGAGTCAGATGCCTTCTATGACCTCCTGTCACAGGTGCTAGCTAAAGCGGCCCCTCGGGGTAGAGTCATCTTGTTGGGTGACTTCAATGACTGAGTTGGTCATGATGCTGGAACCTGGTCTGGAGTCATTGGAAGGCATGGGCCAGATCAGCTCATTAACAACGGCAGGAGGCTGCTAGATTTTTGTGCAGCCCATGGGCTTGTAATTACCAACACGCTATTCCGGCATCGGCGCATCCACACAACATCATGGATGCATGCCGGGTCCAAGCAAGAACGTCTGCTGGACTACATAGTGATAGACCACTGGATGCGGGCCCACGTCCTTGACACCAGGACCTACCGTGGAGCTGATTTGTTGACTGACCATCGACTTGTCATCTGTAAGATGCACCTGCCATTCTTACACTCCGGTGGTGGGTGTACACCCAGGACTCCATTCCAACCTAAACTGGCCTGGTCTCAGTTATCAGATGAAAGTTGCAAGCAAGAATTTCATCATCGCTTACGGCTGGGGTTGGCAATCGTCCCCCACTCCTCCTAATGTCGAGGGGAAATGGGCGAGGTTTAGGACAGTCGCTCATGCAGCTGCAATGGCTATTTTGGATACACAGTCCAGACCTCCCTAGAGGCCCTGGCTGACAGAGGAGGTGTTCAGGCTGGCAGAGAAAAAGCGACAGGCCCACTGTCATCGGCTACAGAATCCCACGTTGGAGAATGAGGAGGCTTACCGCAGCCTTCGCTCGGAGGTTCGGAGAGCCGTGAGGCGCTGCAAGGATGGGTGGTGGTCGCGGGTTGCTGAGGAGATGGAGTCTGCCTCAATGGCCCGCAATGACAAATAGCTTTTTAACTGCATCAAAAAACTAACCTGCAGTGCCACACCTATTACCATCATTAGTGGAAAAAAAAACGGTTACCCAATCTCCGACCCCCAGGAACAGGTTTGCAGATTTTGTGAGCATTTCTGTGAAAACGAAGTCACCCCCTGTGAGTGGCTGGCTAAGGTGCCATCTGCTGAGGAAGTACTGAAGACGATCCGGAGTCTGAGAACAGAAAAGGCACTGGGCAGAGATGATCTACCAAGAAAAATGGTTAGGTAGGGTGGCGCTTGTGCACAGACTACCCTACATGACATCATAACAACAGTCTGGACCATTGGACGGGTTCCACAGGATTGGAATGATGCCCAGTTGTTACACAGACTGTAACAACTACAGGGGCATCTCACTCCTCAGTCTGCCGGGAAAGGTCCTGGCAAGGATTATTCAACATCGCCTTGCTAGGCACGCTGAGGAGGGGCTTGCGGAGCCCCAATGCGGTTTCAGGAAAGGGCGGTCCTGCACAGATGCCATATTTTCTGTCCATCTGCTACAGCAGAGGTGTAGGGAATTCCCACAAGACCTACATCTCTGCTTTATTGACCTGGTCAAGGCCTATGATACCATCAGTAGGCCTGGGCTCTGGGTCGTTCTTCGTGCTTTTGGAGTCCCTGACCCTCTGCTCACGATCATTAAGGACCTTCATGATGGTGAGCGGGCCTGGGTAAAACTACGTGGCCGGGAGTCAGAGCCATTCCCTGTACACCTTGGGATGCGACAGGGATGTCCTCTGGCTCCCACATTATTTAACATCTACTTCGACCACATAGTTCGTGAAGCCTTCAATAGTTGTACCGGGGGAATCTCCATATGGTACAGATATAATGGGAGGCTGATCGATGCCCGGGTGCGGTCAAAGGATGACTCCCTATTGCTGAACCACGTTATGTATGCTGATGATCTGGAAATTGCTGCTCACTCAGAGGAGGAGTTGGAGACGCTGCTGCTGAGACTGGAGCGTGTAACTAAGAGATGGGGCCTTACCATCAGCCCCACCAATACTAAGCACCTGCCTGGGTATTTTGTATCATCATAGGACACTCCACCCGCACAACTCCCAATCGGTGATGGGGCAGTTGTGGAGAGAGTGGAGAGTTTCCCATACCTGGGCAGTGTGCTTATGACCGGCTCCGGTTTGACAGCAGACGTCTCACTCCGAATCAGTCGAGCGGCAATATCTTTTCATCGGTTGCGTAACGCTGTGTGGAAGCTACCTGGTCTGTCGCTCCGCACTAAGCTTCAGGTCTTCTCGGCCACGGTCATTCCCTCCCTTCTCTACGCTTGCGAAACGTGGACCCTCCTAATGGAACATCTTCGCCGGTTAGAAACATTTAGGCTGGCCTGCCTACGATCCATCCTGGGTTTAACCAGACTGGATTGTGTGAGGAGCTCACAAATCCTTGAAAGATCTGGGCAGGGTCCCATCGGTGAGCTCCTCTGGCAGGCAAGGCTGCGATGGCTGGGTCATGTAGCCCGCATGCCCAGCCACCGCATGCCGAAACAGCTTTTGTTCGGCCGGATCGAGGGGGCTAAACGGGCGCGGCACGGGCTAGAGAAGAGATGGAGTGATGTGGTACAGGAGGACGTGGAGCTGAGTGGACTTGCCGATGACTGGTACCAGTGGTGTCAAGATCGGCCTCTGTGGAGGAGGCTCGTGAAGGATGCTACTGGGCAGTTGGAGGCAGTCGCCCTCCAACAACAACGGAGGGCGGAGGAGCGACGCTCAGAACAACGAGCGGAGCGCCGGTGGCTAAAACACAGCAGGTTGGCACAGTAAGGGGCACAGGTGGTGCATCAGCCAGTCATCTCAGTCAGTCGACCCGTGGCACCTGGGTCTGCCCCGTGACCTCCTGCCAGCGGGCGTTCGACACTTCACGTGGCGGCCTCAACGTGCACCTAGCCTGGCACCAACCCCCCCCCCCCACCACCACCATACCCCCCACGTGTGTGTGTGTCACGTGTGTGTGCGCGTCACGTGTGTGTGTGTGCGTCACGTGTGTGTGTGTGCGTCACGTGTGTGTGCGTGCGTCACGTGTGTGTGTGTGCGTCACGTGTGTGTGTGCGCGTCACGTGTGTGTGTGCGTCACGTGTGTGCGCGTCACGTGTGTGTGTGCGTCACGTGTGTGCGCGTCACGTGTGTGTGTGCATCACGTGTGTGTGCGTCACGTGTGTGTGCGTCACGTGTGTGTGTGCGTCACGTGTGTGTGTGTGTGCGTCACGTGTGTGTCCGCGTCACGTGTGTGTGTGCGTCACGTGTGTGTGTGTGCGTCACGTGTGTGTGTGCACGTCACGTGTGTGTGTGCGCGTCACGTGCCACCACCACCACCGCCACCACCGCCACCACCGCCGCCACCAGCAGCAGCAGGCGCTATGATGACCCCATAGAGGAGGAGTTGCTGTGCGAGCGCATCGCGCGACCCTCGCTCGCCCCCCTCGCTGAGCCCGAGCGGGGCAGCCTTCAATCGCTCGACCGCGTGGGGGCCCCCGGCGGACCCCTGGGGAGCGGCCGGCCCCCGCCGGGGGGCGCGGGACCCCCGCCGGGGGGCGCGGGACCCCGGGAGCGAGCTCGACGCAGGACCCACTCCGAGGAGTCGCTGAGAAAGGATCCACAGTGGAGGGATCCCGAGCTGCCCGAGGTACTGGTTGGGTGGTGGTGGTGGTGGTGGTGGGGGGGGGGGGAGGGAGGGGGGAGGGAGGCGGGGGGGGGGTGATTTTTGGGGCGGTTTTGGGGGTTTTTTAGTGGGGTTTTTTGGAATTTTGGGGGATTTTTGGCGACTTTTGGGATTTTTTGGGTTTGGTGGGGTTTTGGGCCTTTTTTGGGGTGGTTTTGGGGGTTTGTTGGTGGGGGTCTTTGGAATTTTGGGGGATTTTTTGCGACTTTTGGGATTTTTTGGGCAGTGTTGGGGTTTTGGGACTTTTTTGGGGCGGTTTTGGGTTTTTTTGGTGGAGGTTCTTTGGAATTTTGGGGGATTTTTTGCGACTCTTGAGATTTTTTAGGGTTTTGAGGCTTTTTTGGGCGGTTTTGGTGGTTTTTTGGTGGGGTTCTTTGGAATTTTGGGGGATTTTTTGCGACTTTTGAGATTTTTGGGGTTTTGAGGCTTTTTTGGGTGGTTTTTTGGTGGGGTTCTTTGGAATTTTGGGGGATTATTAGCGACTTTTGAGATTTTTTGGGGTTTTGGGGCTTTTTGGGCGGTTTTGGTGGTTTTTTGGTGGGGTTCTTTGGAATTTTGGGGGATTTTTTGCGACTTTTGAGATTTTTTGGAATTTTATGGGGTTTTGGGGCTTTGGGCAAAACCACCGAAAAAACCCCCAAAATCCCAAAAGTCGCAAAAAATCCCCCAAAATTCCAAAGAGCCCCACCAAGAAACCCCCAAAACTGCAAAAAAAAAGCCCCCAAACCCCAACAATCCCAAAAAAATCCCGAAAGCCGCAAAAATTCCCCCAAAATTCCAAAGACCCCCACCAAAACCCCCCAAAATCGCCCAAAAAAAGCCCCAAAACCCCAACAATCCCATAAAAAATCCTGAAAGTCGCAAAAAATCCCCCCAAATTCCAAAGGACCACACCAAAAAACCAACAAAACCGTCCAAAAAGCCTCAAATCCCCAACAATCCCAAGAATCCCAAACGTCGCAAAAAATCACCCAAAATTCCAAAGAACCACACCAATAAACCCCCTAAACCGCCCCAAAAAAGCCCCAGAACCCCAAACAATCCCAATAAAATCCCAAAAGTCGCGAAAAATCCCCCAAAATCCCCAATTACCCCACCAAAAAAACCCCACCCAAACCGCCCAAAAAAACCCCAAAACCCCACCAATCGCAAAAAATCCCAAAAGTCGGAAAAAATTCCCCAAAATTCCAAATAAACCCAACAAAAAACCCCCCAAACTGCCCCAAAAAAACCCCAAAACCCCAACAATCCAAAAAAATCCCAAAAGTCGCAAAAAATCCCCCAAAATTCCAAAGACCCCCACTAAAAACCCCCAAAATCGCCCAAAAAAGCCCCAAAACCCCAACAATCCCATAAAAAATCCTGAAAGTCGCAAAAAATCCCCCCAAATTCCAAAGGACCACACCAAAAAACCAACAAAACCGCCCAAAATAGCCCCAAAACCCTAACAATCCCAAAAATCCCAAAAGTCACAAAAAATCACCCAAAATTCCAAAGAACCACACCAAAAAACCCCCTAAACCGCCCAAAAAAAGCCCCAAAACCCCAAACAATCCCCATAAAATACCAAAAGTCGCGAAAAATCCCCGAAAATCCCCAAAAACCCAGACAAAAAACCCACCAAAACCGCCCAAAAAATCCACAAAACCCCAACAATCCCAAAAAAATCCCAAAAGTCGCATAAAATCCCCCAAAATTCCAAAGAGCCCCACCAAGAAACCCCCAAAACTGTTCCAAAAAAGCCCCAAAACCCCAACAATCCCCAAAAAATCCTGAAAGTCGCAAAAAATCCCCCAAAATTCAAAAGACCCCCACCAAAAAACCCCCAAAATCGCCAAAAAAAGCCCCAAAACCCCAACAATCCCATAAAAAATCCTGAAAGTCGCAAAAAATCCTTCCAAATTCCATAGGACCCCACCAAAAAACCAACAAAACCGCCCAAAAAAGCCCCAAAACTCCAACAATCCCAAGAATCCCAAAAGTCGCAAAAAATCACCAAAAATTCCAAAGAACCACACCAAAAAACCCCCTAAACCGCCCAAAAAAAGCCCCAAAACCCCAAACAATCCCTATAAAATACCAAAAGTCGCGAAAATTCCCCCAAAATCCCAAAAAACCCCACCAAAAAAACCACCAAAACCACCCAAAAAAAGCCCCAAAACCCCACCAATCCCAAAAAAATCCCCAAAGTCGCAAAAAATCACCCAAAATTCCAAAGAACCACACCAAAAAAACAATAAAACCACCCAAAAAAGCCCCAAAACCCCAACAATTCCAAAAGTCGCAAAAAATCACCCAAAATTCCAAAGAACCACTGCAAAAACCCCCTAAATCGCCCAAAAAAAGCCCCAAAACCCCAAACAATTGCCTAAAAAATACCAAAAAGTCGCGAAAAATCCCCGAAAATCCCTAAAAACCCCAACAAAAAACCCACCAAAACTGCCCAAAAAAGCCACAAAACCCCAACAATCCCCAAAAAAATCCCAAAAGTGGCATAAAATCCCCCAAAATTCAAAAGAGCCCCACCAAAACACCCGCAAAACTGCTCAAAAAAAGCCCCAAAACCCCAACAATCCCCAAAAAATCCCAAAAGTCGCAAAAAATCCCCCAAAATTCCAAAGAACCCCACAAAAAACCAACAAAACCGCTCAAAAAAGCCCCAAAACCCCAACAAGCCAAAAAATCCCAAAAGTCGCAAAAAATCACACAAAATTCCAAAGAACCACACCAAAAAACCCCCCAAAACCACCCAAAAAAGCCCCAAAACCCCAAACAATCCCAACAAAATACCATCTGTCGCGAAAAATCCCCCAAATTCCAAAAAACCCCATCGAAAACCCCCAAAACTGCCCCAAAAAAGCCCCAAAACCCCAACAATCCAAAAAATATCCCAAAAGTCGCATAAAATCCCACAAAATTCCAAAGAGCCCCACCAAGAAACCCCCAAAACTGCTAAAAAAATCCCCAAAACCCCAACAATCCCCAAAAAATCCCGAAAGTCGCAAAAAATCCCCCCAAATTCCAAAGAACCCCACCAAAAAACCAACAAAACCGCCCAAAAAAGCCCCAAAACTCCAATAATCCCAAGAATCCCAAAAGTCGCAGAAAATCACCCAAAAATCCAAAGAACCACACCAAAAAAACCCCTAAACCGCCCCAAAAAAGCCCCAAAACCCCAAACAATCCCAATAAAATACCAAAAGTCGCGAAAAATCCCCCAAAATCCCAAAAAACCCAACCAAAAAACCCACCAAAACCGCCCAAAAAAAAGCCCCAACAATCCCAAAAAAATTCCGAAAGTCGCAAAAAATCCACCAAAATTCCAAAGACCCCCACCAAAAACCCGCCCAAATCGCCCAAAAGAGCCCCAAAACCCCAACAATCCCATAAAAAATACCTGCAAGTCGCAAAAAATCCACCCAAATTCCAAAGGACCCCACCAAAAAACCAACAAAACCGCCGAAAAAAGCCCCAAAACTCCAATAATCCCAAGAATCCCAAAAGTTGCAACTTTTGGGATTTTTTTGCAACTTTTGGGATTTTTTTGGGGATTGTTGGGGTTTTTGGCATTTCTTGGGCGGTTTTGTGGGTTTTTGGTGGGGTTCTTTGTTATTTTGGGGGATTTTTTGCGACTTTTGTGATTTTTTTGGGATTGTTTGGGTTTTGGGGCTTTTTTGGGCTGTTTTTGGGGATTTTTTTGGTGGGTTCTTTGGAATTTTGGGGGATTTTTTGTGACTTTTGGGATTTTTTGGGATTGTTTGGGTTTTTGGGCTTTTTGGGGCGGTTTTAGGGTTTTTTGTTGGGTTTTTTTAATTTTGGGGGATTTTTAGCGATTTTTGGGATTTTTTGGGAATTTTTGGGGTTATGGGGCTTTTTTGGGGCGTTTTTGGGGTTTTTTGGTGGGGTTCTTTGGAATTTTGGGGAGATTTTCTGCGACTTTTGGGACTTTTTTTGGGATTGTATGGGGTTTTGGGCTTTTTTGGGGCGGTTTTTGGGTTTTGTGGGGGGGTTTTTTGCGACTTTTGGGATTTTTGCAGTTTTGGGGCTTTTTTGGGGCATTTTTTGGATTTTTTTGGTGGGGATCTTTGGAATTTTGGTGGATTTTTTGCGACTATTGGGATTTTTTTTGTGATATTGGGGGTTTTGGGGGTTTTTGGGGCGGTTTTGGTGGCTTTTTCCTGGGGTTCTTTGGAATTTTGGGGGATTTTTTGCGACTTTTGGGATTTTTTGGGATTGTTTGGGGTTTTGGGGGTTTTTGTGGACGGTTTTGGGGTTTTTGTGGTGGGGTTCTTTGGAATTTTGGGAGATTTTTTGCGACTTTTGGGTTTTTTGGGATCTTATGTGTTTTGCGGCTTTTTTGGGGCGGTTTTGGGGGTTTTTTGTTGGGGTTCTTTGGAATTTTGGGGGATTTTTTGCGACTTTTGGGATTTTTTTGGGGAATTTTTTGGGTTTTGTGGCATTTTTGGGTGGTTTTTTGGAGGGGCTCTTTGGAATTTTGGGGATTTTTTACGACTTTTTGGATTTTTTAAGGATTGTTGGGGTTTTGGGGCTTTTTTTGCGCGGTTTTGGGGTTTTTTTTAGTGGGGTTCTTTGGTATTTTGAGGGATATTTGAGACTTTTGGGATTTTATAAGATTGTTTGGGGTATTGGGGCTTTTTTGGGTGGTTTTGGGTTTTTAGTGTTTTTTTTTGGAATTTTGGGGGATTTTTTGTGAATTTTTGGGATTTTTTGGGATTGTTTGGGTTTTAGGGATTTTTTTGGGCGGTTTTGGGGTTTTTTGGTGGGGTTCTTTGGAATTTTGGGGGAATTTTTGCGACTTTTCGGATTATATTGGGATTGTTTGGGTTTTGGAGCATTTTTTGGGTGGTTTTGGGGTTTTTTTGGTGGGGTTCTTTGGGATTTTTGGGGATTTTTTTACGACTTTTGAGATTTTTTGGGATTTTATGGGTTTTAGTGCTTTTTTGGGGTGGCTTTGGGGTTTTTTGGTGGGGTTCTTTGGAATTTGGGGGGATTTCTTGCAACTTTTGGGATTTTTTGGGGATTGTTGGGGTTTTGGGGATTATTTTTTTAGCAGTTTAGGGGTTTATTGGTGGGGCTCTTTGGAATTTAGGGGGATTTTTTTACGACTTTTGAGATTTTTTGGGATTTTATGGGTTTTGGTGCTTTTTTGGGGGGGCTTTGGGGTTTTTTGGTGGGGTTCTTTGGAATTTGGGGGGATTTCTTGCGACTTTTGGGATTTTTTGGGGATTGTTGGGGTTTTGGGTATTATTTTTTTAGCAGTTTAGGGGTTTCTTGGTGGGGCTCTTTGGAATTTTGGGGGATTTTTTGCGACTTTGGGTTTTTTTGGGATTGTTTGGGTTTTGGGGCTTTTATGGGCGGTATTGGGGTTTTTTTGGTGGGGTTCTTTGGAATTTTGGGGGATTTTTTGCGACTTTTGGAATTTTTTTGTGATTTTTGGGGTTTTGGGGCTTTTTTGGGACGGTGTTGGGGGATTATTCGTGGGGTTCTTTGGAATTTTGGGGGATATTTTGAGACTTTTTGGATTTTATTGGGATTGTTTAGGTTTTGGAGCTTTTTTTGGGCAGTTTGGGTTTTTTTGTGGGGTTCTTTTATTGGGCGGTTTTGGCGGGTTTTTGGTGGGGTTCTTTGGAATTTTGGGGGATTTTTTTCGCGGCTTTTGGGATTTTTTGGGATTTTATGGGTTTTGCAGCTTTATTGGGGTGTTTTGGGGGGTTATTGGTGGGGTTCTTTGGAATTTTGGGGGATTTTTCGTGACTTTTGCAATTTTTGGGATTGTATGGGTTTTTGGGCTTTCTTGGGCGGTTTTGGGGTTTTTTTGGTAGGGTTTTTTGGAATTTTGGGGGATTTTCTTGCGACATTTGGGATTTCTTTGGGATTTTATGGGTTTTGTGGCTTTTTTGGGGCGTTTTGGGGGGATTTTTGGTGGGGTTCTTTGGAATTTTGGTGGATTTTTTTGCGACTTTTGGGATTTTTTGGGATTGTTTGGGTTTTGGGGGTTTTTTTTGGGCGGTTTTGGGGATTTTTTGGTGGGGTTCTTTGGAATTTTGGGGGATTTTTTCGACTTTTGTGATTTTTTGGGGAATTGTTTGGGTTTTGGGGCTTTTTTGGGCGGTTTTGGGGGTTTTGTGGTGGGATGCTTTTGAATTTTGGGGGATTTTCTTGCGACTTTTGGGATTTTTTTGGATTTTATGGGTTTTGGGGCTTTTTTGGGGCGGTTTTTTGGGGTTTTTTTGGTGGGGTTCTTTGGAAATTTGGGGGATTTTTTGCGACTCTTGGGATTTTTTGGGATTGTTGGGGTTTTGGGGGTTTTTTGGGGCGGTTTTGGAGTTTTTTCGGTGGGGTTCTTTGGAATTTTGGGGGATTTTTTGCGACTTTTGGGATTTTTTGGGTTTTGGGGTTTTTTGGGCGATTTGGGGGTTTTTTTGGTGGGGTTCTATGGAATTTTGGGGTATTTTTTGCGACTTTTGATATTTTTTTGCAATCTTATGGGTTTTGCGGCATTTTGGGCCAGTTTTGGGGGTTTTTTGGTGAGGTTTTTTGGAATTTTGGGGGATTTTTTGCGACTTTTTGGGGAATTGTTTGGGTTTTGGAGCTTTTTTGGGCAGTTTGGGGGTTTTTGGTGGGGTTCTTTGGAATTTTGGGTGATTTTCTCGTGACTTTTGTGATTTTTTGGGGATTTTATGGGTTTTGGGGCTTTTTTGGGGCAGTTTTGGGGGTTTTTAGGTGGGGTTCTTTGGAAATTTGGGGGATTTTTTGCGACTTTTGGGATTTTTTGGGGTTGTTGGGGTTTTGGGGCTTTTTTGAGGGTGGTTTTGGAGTTTTTTGGTGGGGTTCTTTAAAATTTTGGGGGATTTTTTGCGACTTTTCGGATTTTTTGGGATTGTTTGGGTTTTGGGGCTTTTTTGGGTGGTTTGGGGGTTTTTTTGGTGGGGTTCTTTTTTTGGGGCGGTTTTGGGGTTTTTTTGGTGGGGTTCTTTGGAATTTTGGGGGATTTTTGCGAGTTTTTGGGGAATTGTTTGGGTTTTGGGGCTTTTTTGGGCGGTTTTGGGGTTTTTTGGTGGGGTTCTTTGGAAATTTGGGGGATTTTTTGCGACTTTTGGGATTTTTTGGGTTTTTTGGGGTTTTGGGGCTTTTTTGAGGGCTTTTTTGGAGTTTTTGGTGGGTTTCTTTGGAATTTTGGGGGGATTATTTGGACTTTTGAGATTTTTTGGGATTGTTGGGGTTTTGTGGCTTTTTTGGGCGGTTTTGGTGAATTTTTGGTGGGGTTCTTTGGAATTTTGGGGGATTTATTTGCTACTTTTGGGATTTTTTGGATTTTATGGGTTTTGCGGCTTTTTTGGGGCGTTTTGGGGGGTTTTTTGGTGGGGTTCTTTGGAATTTTGGGGGATTTTTTGCGACTTTTGGGATTTTTTGGGATTGTTGGGGTTTTGGGGCTTTTTTGGGCGGTTTTGGGGGTTTTTTGGTGGGGTTCTTTGGAATTTTGGGTTTTTTTTGGGACTTTTGGGAATCTTGGGTATTTTTGTGGTTTTGGGGCTTTTTTGGGCGGTTTTGGGGGTTTTGTGTTGGGGTTCTTTGGAATTTTTGGGGGATTTTTTGCGACTTTTGGGATTTTTGGGGGATTTAATGGGTTTTGGGTCTATTTTGGGGAGGGTTTTGGTGGTTTTTTTGGTGGTGTTTTTTGGAATTTTGGGGGATTTTTTGCGACTTTTGGGATTTTTTGGGATTGTTTGGGTTTTTGGGGTTTTTTGGGCGATTTTGGGGTTTTTTTGGTGGGGTTCTTTGGAATTTTGGGGGATTTTTCGTGACTTTTGCAATTTTTTGGATTGTTTGGTTTTTGGGGCTTTTTTTGGGGCGGTTTTTGGGTTTTTTGTTGGGGTTCTTTGGATTTTTGGGAGGTTTTTGTGACTTTTGGGATTCTTGGGGATTATTGGGGTTTTGGGGCTTTTTTGGGCGGTTTTGGGGGTTTTGTGGTGGGGTTCTTTGGAATTTTTGGGGGATTTTTTTGCGACTTTTGGGATTTTTGGGGATTTTATTGTTTTTGCGGCTCTTTTGGGGCGTTTTGGGGTTTGTTTGGTGGGGTTCTTTGGAATTTTGGGGGATTTTTTGCGACTTTTGGGATTTTTTTGGGATTGTTGGGGTTTTTGGGCTTTTTTGAGCGGTTTTGGGTTTTTTTGGTGGGGTTCTTTGGCATTTTGGGGGTTTTTTGCGACTTTTGGGATTCTTGGGGATTATTGGGGTTTTGGGGCTTTTTTGGGCGGTTTTGGGGGTTTTGTGGTGGGGTTCTATGGAATTTTGGGGGATTTTTTGCTACTTTTTGGGGAAATGTTTGGGTTTTGGGGCATTTTTGGGCGGTTTTGGTGTTTTTTGGTGGGGCTCTTTGGAATGTTGGGGGATTTTTTGCAAATTTTGGGATTTTTTGGGGAATTGTTTGGGTTTTGGGGCTTTTTTGGGTGGTTTTGGGGGTTTTGTGGTGGGGTTCTTTGGAATTATGAGGGATTTTTTTCCGATTTTTGGGATTTATTTGGGATTGTATGGTTTTCAGGCTTTTTTGGGCAGTTTTGGGGTTTTTTGGTGGGGTTCTTTGGAATTTTGGGTGATTTTTTGCGACTTTTGGGATTTTTTGGGGAATTGTTTGGGTTTTGGGGCTTTTTGGGAGGTTTTGGGGGTTTTGTGGTGGGATGCTTTGGAATTTTGGGGGATTTTCTTGCGACTTTTGGGATTTTTTTGGATTTTATGGGTTTTGGGGCTTTTTTGGCGCAATTTTTTGGGGGGTTTTTTGGTGGGGTTCTTTTGAAATTTGGGGGATTTTTTGCGACTTTTGGGATTTTTTGGGATTGTTGGGGATTTGGGGTTTTTTGGGGCGGTTTTGGAATTTTTTCAGTGGAGTTCTTTGGAATTTTGGGGGATTTTTTGCGACTTTTGGGATTTTTTGGGATTTTTTGGGTTTTGGGGTTTTTTGGGCGATTTGGGGGGTTTTTCGGAGGGGTTCTTTGGAATTTTGGGGGATTTTTTGCGACTTTTTGGGGAATTGTTTGGGTTTTGGGGCTTTTTTGGGCGGTTTTGGGGGTTTTGTGGTGGGGTTCTATGGAATTATGCGGGATTTTTTTGCGACTTTTGGGATTTTTTTGGGATTGTATGGTTTTCGTGCTTTTTTGGGCGGTTTTGGGGTTTTTGGTGGGGTGCTTTGGAATTTTGGGTGATTTTCTTGTGACTTTTGTGATTTTTTTGGGGATTTTATGGGTTTTGGGGCTTTTTGGGGCGGTTTTGGGGGTTTATAGGTGGGCTTCTTTGGAAATTTCGGGGATTTTTTGCGACTTTTGGGATTTTTTGCGATCTTATGGGTTTTGCAGATTTTTTGGGGCGGTTTTGGGGTTTTTTTGGTGGGGTTCTTTGGAATTTTGGGGGATTTTTGCGAGTTTTTGGGGAATTGTTTGGGTTTTGGGGCTTTTTTGGGCGGTTTTGGGGTTTTTTGGTGGGGTTCTTTGGAAATTTGGGGGATTTTTTGCGACTTTTGGGATTTTTTGGGTTTTTTGGGGTTTTGGGGCTTTTTTGAGGGCTTTTTTGGAGTTTTTGGTGGGTTTCTTTGGAATTTTGGGGGGATTATTTGCGACTTTTGAGATTTTTTGGGATTGTTGGGGTTTTGTGGCTTTTTTGGGCGGTTTTGGTGAATTTTTGGTGGGGTTCTTTGGAATTTTGGGGGATTTATTTGCTACTTTTGGGATTTTTTGGGATTTTATGGGTTTTGCGGCTTTTTTGGGGCGTTTTGGGGGGTTTTTTGGTGGGGTTCTTTGGAATTTTGGGGGATTTTTTGCGACTTTTGGGATTTTTTGGGATTGTTGGGGTTTTGGGGCTTTTTTGGGCGGTTTTGGGGGTTTTTTGGTGGGGTTCTTTGGAATTTTGGGTTTTTTTTGGGACTTTTGGGAATCTTGGGTATTTTTGTGGTTTTGGGGCTTTTTTGGGCGGTTTTGGGGGTTTTGTGTTGGGGTTCTTTGGAATTTTTGGGGGATTTTTTGTGACTTTTGGGATTTTTGGGGGATTTAATGGGTTTTGGGTCTATTTTGGGGCGGTTTTGGTGGTTTTTTTGGTGGTGTTCTTTGGAATTTTGGGGGATTTTTTGCGACTTTTGGGATTTTTTGGGATTGTTTGGGTTTTTGGGGTTTTTTGGGCGATTTGGGGGTTTTTTTGGTGGGGTTCTTTGGAATTTTGGGGGATTTTTCGTGACTTTTGCAATTTTTTGGATTGTTTGGTTTTTGGGGCTTTTTTTGGGGCGGTTTTTGGGTTTTTTGTTGGGGTTCTTTGGATTTTTGGGAGGTTTTTGTGACTTTTGGGATTCTTGGGGATTATTGGGGTTTTGGGGCTTTTTTGGGCGGTTTTGGGGGTTTTGTGGTGGGGTTCTTTGGAATTTTTGGGGGATTTTTTTGCGACTTTTGGGATTTTTGGGGATTTTATTGTTTTTGCGGCTCTTTTGGGGCGTTTTGGGGTTTGTTTGGTGGGGTTCTTTGGAATTTTGGGGGATTTTTTGCGACTTTTGGGATTTTTTTGGGATTGTTGGGGTTTTTGGGCTTTTTTGAGCGGTTTTGGTTTTTTTTGGTGGGGTTCTTTGGCATTTTGGGGGTTTTTTGCGACTTTTGGGATTCTTGGGGATTATTGGGGTTTTGGGGCTTTTTTGGGCGGTTTTGGGGGTTTTGTGGTGGGGTTCTATGGAATTTTGGGGGATTTTTTGCTACTTTTTGTGGAAATGTTTGGGTTTTGGGGCATTTTTGGGCGGTTTAGGTGTTTTTTGGTGGGGCTCTTTGGAATGTTGGGGGATTTTTTGCAAATTTTGGGATTTTTTGGGGAATTGTTTGGGTTTTGGGGCTTTTTTGGGTGGGATTTATTTGGGATTGTATGGTTTTCAGGCTTTTTTGGGCAGTTTTGGGGTTTTTTGGTGGGGTTCTTTGGAATTTTGGGTGATTTTTTGCGACTTTTGGGATTTTTTGGGGAATTGTTTGGGTTTTGGGGCTTTTTGGGCGGTTTTGGGGGTTTTGTGGTGGGATGCTTTGGAATTTTGGGGGATTTTCTTGCGACTTTTGGGATTTTTTTGGATTTTATGGGTTTTGGGGCTTTTTTGGGGCAATTTTTTGGGGGGTTTTTTGGTGGGGTTCTTTTGAAATTTGGGGGATTTTTTGCGACTTTTGGGATTTTTTGGGATTGTTGGGGATTTGGGGTTTTTTGGGGCGGTTTTGGAGTTTTTTCAGTGGAGTTCTTTGGAATTTTGGGGGATTTTTTGCGACTTTTGGGATTTTTTGGGATTTTTTGGGTTTTGGGGTTTTTTGGGCGATTTGGGGGGTTTTTCAGAGGGGTTCTTTGGAATTTTGGGGGATTTTTTGCGACTTTTTGGGGAATTGTTTGGGTTTTGGGGCTTTTTTGGGCGGTTTTGGGGGTTTTGTGGTGGGGTTCTATGGAATTATGCGGGATTTTTTTGCGACTTTTGGGATTTTTTTGGGATTGTATGGTTTTCGTGCTTTTTTGGGCGGTTTTGGGGTTTTTGGTGGGGTGCTTTGGAATTTTGGGTGATTTTCTTGTGACTTTTGTGATTTTTTTGGGGATTTTATGGGTTTTGGGGCTTTTTGGGGCGGTTTTGGGGGTTTATAGGTGGGCTTCTTTGGAAATTTGGGGGATTTTTTGGGGTTGTTGGGGTTTTGGGGCTTTTTTGAGGGCGGTTTTGGAGTTTTTTGGTGGGGTTCTTTGGAATTTTGGGGGATTTTTTGCGACTTTTGGGAATTTTTTTTCGGATTGTTTGGGTTTTGGGGCTTTTTTTGGGCGGTTTGGGGTTTTTTTTGGTGGGGTTCTTTTTTTGGGCGGTTTTGGGGGTTTTTTGTTGGGGTTCTTTGGAAATTTCGGGGATTTTCTTGCGACTTTTGGGATTTTTTTGGATTTTATGGGTTTTGGGGCTTTTTTGGGGCAGTTTCTTGGGGGGTTTTTTGGTGGGGTTCTTTGGAAATTTGGGGGATTTTTGCGACTTTTTGGGGAATTGTTTGGGTTTTGGGGCTTTTTTGGGCGGTTTTGGGGTTTTTTGGTGGGGTTCTTTGGAAATTTGGGGGATTTTTTGCGACTTTTGGGATTTTTTGGGGTTTTTGGGGTTTTGGGGCTTTTTTGAGGGCGGTTTTGGAGTTTTTTGGTGGGGTTATTTGGAATTTTGGTGGGATTATTTGCGACTTTTGAGATTTTTGGGGATTGTTGGGGTTTTGGGGCTTTTTTGGGCGGTTTTGGTGAATTTTTGGTGGGGTTCTTTGGAATTTTGGGGGATTTTTTGCTACTTTTGGGATTTTTTGGGATTTTATGGGTTTTGTGGCTTTTTTGGGGCGTTTTGGGGGGTTTTTTGGTGGGGTTCTTTGGAATTTTGGGGGATTTTTTGCGACTTTTGGGATTTTTTGGGATTGCTGGGGTTTTGGGGCTTTTTTGGGCGGTTTTGGGGGTTTTTTGGTGGGGTTCTTTGGAATGTTGGGGTTTTTTTGGGACTTTTGGGAATCTTGGGGATTTTTGGGGTTTTGGGACTTTTTTGGGCGGTTTTGGGGGTTTTGTGGTGGGGTTCTTTGGAATTTTTGGGGGATTTTTTGCGACTTTTGGGATTTTTGGGGGATTTAATGGGTTTTGGGTCTATTTTGGGGCGGTTTTGGTGGTTTTTTTGGTGGTGTTCTTTGGAATTTTGGGGGATTTTTTGCGACTTTTGGGATTTTTTGGGATTGTTTGGGTTTTTGGGGTTTTTTGGGCGATTTTGGGGTTTTTTTGGTGGGGTTCTTTGGAATTTTGGGGGATTTTTCGTGACTTTTGCAATTTTTGGGATTGTTTGGTTTTTGGGGCTTTTTTGGGGCGGTTTTTGGGTTTTTTGTTGGGGTTCTTTGGATTTTTGGGAGGTTTTTGTGACTTTTGGGATTCTTGGGGATTATTGGGGTTTTGGGGCTTTTTTGGGCGGTTTTGGGGGTTTTGTGGTGGGGTTCTTTGGAATTTTGGGGGATTTTTTTGCGACTTTTGGGATTTTTGGGGATTTTATTGTTTTTGCCGGCTCTTTTGGGGTGTTTTGGGGTTTGTTTGGTGGGGTTCTTTGGAATTTTGGGGGATTTTTTGCGACTTTTGGGAATTTTTTTTCGGATTGTTTGGGTTTTGGGGCTTTTTTTGGGCGGTTTGGGGTTTTTTTTGGTGGGGTTCTTTTTTTGGGCGGTTTTGGGGGTTTTTTTGTTGGGGTTCTTTGGAAATTTCGGGGATTTTCTTGCGACTTTTGGGATTTTTTTGGATTTTATGGGTTTTGGGGCTTTTTTGGGGCAGTTTCTTGGGGGGTTTTTTGGTGGGGTTCTTTGGAAATTTGGGGGATTTTTGCGACTTTTTGGGGAATTGTTTGGGTTTTGGGGCTTTTTTGGGCGGTTTTGGGGTTTTTTGGTGGGGTTCTTTGGAAATTTGGGGGATTTTTTGCGACTTTTGGGATTTTTTGGGGTTTTTGGGGTTTTGGGGCTTTTTTGAGGGCGGTTTTGGAGTTTTTTGGTGGGGTTATTTGGAATTTTGGTGGGATTATTTGCGACTTTTGAGATTTTTGGGGATTGTTGGGGTTTTGGGGCTTTTTTGGGCGGTTTTGGTGAATTTTTGGTGGGGTTCTTTGGAATTTTGGGGGATTTTTTGCTACTTTTGGGATTTTTTGGGATTTTTTGGGTTTTGTGGCTTTTTTGGGGCGTTTTGGGGGGTTTTTTGGTGGGGTTCTTTGGAATTTTGGGGGATTTTTTGCGACTTTTGGGATTTTTTGGGATTGCTGGGGTTTTGGGGCTTTTTTGGGCGGTTTTGGGGGTTTTTTGGTGGGGTTCTTTGGAATGTTGGGGTTTTTTTGGGACTTTTGGGAATCTTGGGGATTTTTGGGGTTTTGGGGCTTTTTTGGGCGGTTTTGGGGGTTTTGTGGTGGGGTTCTTTGGAATTTTTGGGGGATTTTTTGCGACTTTTGGGATTTTTGGGGGATTTAATGGGTTTTGGGTCTATTTTGGGGCGGTTTTGGTGGTTTTTTTGGTGGTGTTCTTTGGAATTTTGGGGGATTTTTTGCGACTTTTGGGATTTTTTGGGATTGTTTGGGTTTTTGGGGTTTTTTGGGCGATTTTGGGGTTTTTTTGGTGGGGTTCTTTGGAATTTTGGGGGATTTTTCGTGACTTTTGCAATTTTTGGGATTGTTTGGTTTTTGGGGCTTTTTTGGGGCGGTTTTTGGGTTTTTTGTTGGGGTTCTTTGGATTTTTGGGAGGTTTTTGTGACTTTTGGGATTCTTGGGGATTATTGGGGTTTTGGGGCTTTTTTGGGCGGTTTTGGGGGTTTTGTGGTGGGGTTCTTTGGAATTTTGGGGGATTTTTTTGCGACTTTTGGGATTTTTGGGGATTTTATTGTTTTTGCCGGCTCTTTTGGGGCGTTTTGGGGTTTGTTTGGTGGGGTTCTTTGGAATTTTGGGGGATTTTTTGCGACTTTTGGGATTTTTTTGGGATTGTTGGGGTTTTGGGGCTTTTTTGAGCGGTTTTGGGTTTTTTTTGGTGGGGTTCTTTGGAATTTTGGGGGTTTTTTGCGACTTTTGGGATTCTTGGGGATTATTGGGGTTTTGGGGCTTTTTGGGCGGTTTTGGGGGTTTTGTGGTGGGGTTCTATGGAATTTTGGGGGATTTTTTGCGACTTTTTGGGGAATTGTTTGGGTTTTGGGGCATTTTTGGGCGGTTTTGGTGTTTTTTGGTGGGGCTCTTTGGAATGTTGGGGGATTTTTTGCAAATTTTGGGATTTTTTGGGGAATTGTTTGGGTTTTGGGGCTTTTTTGGGTGGTTTTGGGGGTTTTTTGGTGGGGTTCTTTGGAATTTTGAGGTATTTTTAGCGACTTTTGGGATTTATTTGGAATTGTTTGGGTTTTGGGGCTTTTTTCGGGCAGTTTTTAGGGTTTTTTTGGTGGGGTTCTTTGGATTTTTGGGGGATTTTTTGCGACTTTTGTGATTTTTTGGGGAATTGTTTGGGTTTTGGGGCTTTTTGGGCGGTTTTGGGGGTTTTGCGGTGGGATGCTTTGGAATTTTGGGGGATTTTCTTGCGACTTTTGGGATTTTTTTGGATTTTATGGGTTTTGGGGCTTTTTTGGGGCAGTTTTTTGGGGGGTTTTTTGGTGGGGTTCTTTGGAAATTTGGGGGATTTTTTGCGACTTTTGGGAATTTTTTTTCAGATTGTTTGGGTTTTGGGGCTTTTTTTGGGCGGTTTGGGGGTTTTTTTGGTGGGGTTCTTTTTTTGGGCGGTTTTGGGGGTTTTTTGGTGGGGTTCTTTGGGAATTTGGGGGATTTTTTGCGACTTTTGGGATTTTTTGGGATTGTTAGGGATTTGGGGTTTTTTTGGGGCGGTCTTGGAGTTTTTTCGGTGGAGTTCTTTGGAATTTTGGGGGATTTTTTGCGACTTTTGGGATTTTTTGGGATTTTTTGGGTTTTGGGGTTTTTTTGGGCGATTTGGGGGGTTTTTCGGAGGGGTTCTTTGGAATTTTGGGGGATTTTTTGTGACTTTTGGGAGATTTTTTTGCAATCTTATGGGTTTTGTGGCTTTTTTGGGGCAGTTTTTGGGGTTTTTTGGTGAGGTTCTTTGGAATTTTGGGGGATTTTTTGCGACTTTTTGGGGAATTGTTTGGGTTTTGGGGCTTTTTTGGGCGGTTTTCGGGGTTTTGTGGTGGGGTTCTATGGAATTATGCGGGATTTTTTTGCGACTTTTGGGATTTTTTTGGGATTGTATGGTTTTCGTGCTTTTTTGGGCGGTTTTGGGGTTTTTGGTGGGGTGCTTTGGAATTTTGGGTGATTTTCTCGTGACTTTTGTGATTTTTTTGGGATTTTATGGGTTTTGGGGCTTTTTGGGGCGGTTTTGGGGGTTTATAGGTGGGCTTCTTTGGAAATTTGGGGGATTTTTTGCGACTTTTGGGATTTTTTGGGGTTGTTGGGGTTTTAGGGCTTTTTTGAGGGCGGTTTTGGAGTTTTTTGGTGGGGTTCTTTGTAATTTTGGGGGATTTTTTGCGACTTTTGGGAATTTTTTTCGGATTGTTTGGGTTTTGGGGCTTTTTTTGGGCGGTTTGGGGGTTTTTTTGGTGGGGTTCTTTTTTTGGGCGGTTTTGGGGGTTTTTTGGTGGGGTTCTTTGGAATTTTTGGGGATTTTCTTGCGACTTTTGGGATTTTTTGCGATCTTATGGGTTTTGCAGCTTTTTTGGGGCGGTTTTGGGTTTTTTTTGGTGGGGTTCTTTGGAATTTTGGGGGATTTTTGCGACTTTTTGGGGAATTGTTTGGGTTTTGGGGCTTTTTTGGGCGGTTTTGGGGTTTTTTGGTGGGGTTCTTTGGAAATTTGGGGGATTTTTTGCGACTTTTGGGATTTTTTGGGGTTTTGGGGCTTTTTTGAGGGCGGTTTTGGAGTTTTTTGGTTGGGTTTTTTGGAATTTTGGGGGGATTATTTGCGACTTTTGAGATTTTTTGGGATTGTTGGGGTTTTGTGGCTTTTTTGGGCGGTTTTGGTGAATTTTTGGTGGGGTTCTTTGGAATTTTGAGGGATTTTTTTGCTACTTTTAGGATTTTTTGGGATTTTATGGGTTTTGCGGCTTTTTTGGGGCGTTTTTGGTGGGGTTCTTTGGAATTTTGGGGGATTTTTTGCGACTTTTGGGATTTTTTGGGATTGTTGGGGTTTTGGGGCTTTTTTGGGCGGTTTTGGTGGTTTTTTGGTGGGGTTCTTTGGAATTTTGGGTTTTTTTGGGACTTTTGGGAATCTTGGGGATTTTTGGGGTTTTGGGGCTTTTTTGGGCGGTTTTGGGGGTTTAGTGGTGGGGTTCTTTGGAATTTTGGGGGGATTTTTTGCGACTTTTGGGATTTTTGGGGGATTTAATGGGTTTTGGGTCTATTTTGGGGCGGTTTTGGTGGTTTTTTTGGTGGTGTTCTTTGGAATTTTGGGGGATTTTTTGCGACTTTTGGGATTTTTTGGGATTGTTAGGGTTTTTGGGGTTTTTTGGGCGATTTTGGGGTTTTTTTGGTGGGGTTCTTTGGAATTTTGGGGGATTTTTCGTGACTTTTGCAATTTTTGGGATTGTTTGGTTTTTGGGGCTTTTTTGAGCGGTTTTGGGTTTTTTGTTGGGGTTCTTTGGATTTTTGGGAGGTTTTTGTGACTTTTGGGATTCTTGGGGATTATTGGGGTTTTGGGGCTTTTTTGGGCGGTTTTGGGGGTTTTGTGGTGGGGTTCTTTGGAATTTTGGGGGATTTTTTTGCGACTTTTGGGATTTTTGGGGATTTTATTGTTTTTGCGGCTCTTTTGGGGCGTTTTGGGGTTTGTTTGGTGGGGTTCTTTGGAATTTTGGGGGATTTTTTGCGACTTTTGGGATTTTTTTGGGATTGTTGGGGTTTTGGGGCTTTTTTGAGCGGTTTTGGGTTTTTTTTGGTGGGGTTCTTTGGAATTTTGGGGGTTTTTTGCGACTTTTGGGATTCTTGGGGATTATTGGGGTTTTGGGGCTTTTTTGGGCGGTTTTGGGGGTTTTGTGGTGGGGTTCTATGGAATTTTGGGGGATTTTTTGCGACTTTTTGGGGAATTGTTTGGGTTTTGGGGCATTTTTGGGCGGTTTTGGTGTTTTTTGGTGGGGCTCTTTGGAATGTTGGGGGATTTTTTGCAAATTTTGGGATTTTTTGGGGAATTGTTTGGGTTTTGGGGCTTTTTTGGGTGGTTTTGGGGGTTTTGTGGTGGGGTTCTTTGGAATTATGAGGGATTTTTTTCCGATTTTTGGGATTTCTTTGGGATTGTATGGTTTTCAGGCTTTTTTGGGCAGTTTTGGGGTTTTTTGGTGGGGTTCTTTGGAATTTTGGGTGATTTTTTGCGACTTTTGGGATTTTTTGGGATTGTTCGGGTTTTGGGGCTTTTTTGGGCGGTTTTGGGGATTTTTTGGTGGGGTTCTTTGGAATTTTGAGGTATTTTTAGCGACTTTTGGGATTTATTTGTAATTGTTTGGGTTTTGGGGCTTTTTTCGGGCAGTTTTTAGGGGTTTTTTGGTGGGGTTCTTTGGATTTTTGGGGGATTTTTTGCGACTTTTGTGATTTTTTGGGGAATTGTTTGGGTTTTGGGGCTTTTTGGGCGGTTTTGGGGGTTTTGCGGTGGGATGCTTTGGAATTTTGGGGGATTTTCTTGCGACTTTTGGGATTTTTTTGGATTTTATGGGTTTTGGGGCTTTTTTGGGGCAGTTTTTTTGGGGGTTTTTTGGTGGGGTTCTTTGGAAATTTTGGGGATTTTTTGCGACTTTTGGGAATTTTTTTTCGGATTGTTTGGGTTTTGGGGCTTTTTTGGGCGGTTTGGGGGTTTTTTTGGTGGGGTTCTTTTTTGGGGCGGTTTTGGGGGTTTTTTGGTGGGGTTCTTTGGAATTTTCGGGGATTTTCTTGCGACTTTTGGGATTTTTTTTGGATTTTATGGGTTTTGGGGCTTTTTTGGGGCAGTTTTTTGGGGGTTTTTTTGGTGGGGTTGTTTGGGAATTTGGGGGATTTTTTGCGACTTTTGGGATTTTTTGGGATTGTTAGGGATTTGGGGTTTTTTTGGGGCGGTCTTGGAGTTTTTTCGGTGGAGTTCTTTGGAATTTTGGGGGATTTTTTGCGACTTTTGGGATTTTTTGGGATTTTTTGGGTTTTGGGGTTTTTTTGGGCGATTTGGGGGGTTTTTCGGAGGGGTTCTTTGGAATTTTGGGGGATTTTTTGTGACTTTTGGGAGATTTTTTTGCAATCTTATGGGTTTTGCGGCTTTTTTGGGGCAGTTTTTGGGGTTTTTTGGTGAGGTTCTTTGGAATTTTGGGGGATTTTTTGCGACTTTTTGGGGAATTGTTTGGGTTTTGGGGCTTTTTTGGGCGGTTTTGGGGGTTTTGTGGTGGGGTTCTATGGAATTATGCGGGATTTTTTTGCGACTTTTGGGATTTTTTTGGGATTGTATGGTTTTCGTGCTTTTTTGGGCGGTTTTGGGGTTTTTGGTGGGGTGCTTTGGAATTTTGGGTGATTTTCTCGTGACTTTTGTGATTTTTTTGGGATTTTATGGGTTTTGGGGCTTTTTGGGGCGGTTTTGGGGGTTTATAGGTGGGCTTCTTTGGAAATTTGGGGGATTTTTTGCGACTTTTGGGATTTTTTGGGGTTGTTGGGGTTTTGGGGCTTTTTTGAGGGCGGTTTTGGAGTTTTTTGGTGGGGTTCTTTGTAATTTTGGGGGATTTTTTGCGACTTTTGGGAATTTTTTTTGGATTGTTTGGGTTTTGGGGCTTTTTTTGGGCGGTTTGGGGGTTTTTTTGGTGGGGTTCTTTTTTTGGGCGGTTTTGGGGGTTTTTTGGTGGGGTTCTTTGGAATTTTCGGGGATTTTCTTGCGACTTTTGGGATTTTTTGCGATCTTATGGGTTTTGCAGCTTTTTTGGGGCGGTTTTGGGGTTTTTTTGGTGGGGTTCTTTGGAATTTTGGGGGATTTTTGCGACTTTTTGGGGAATTGTTTGGGTTTTGGGGCTTTTTTGGGCGGTTTTGGGGTTTTTTGGTGGGGTTCTTTGGAAATTTGGGGGATTTTTTGCGACTTTTGGGATTTTTTGGGGTTTTGGGGCTTTTTTGAGGGCGGTTTTGGAAGTTTTTGGTTGGGTTTTTTGGAATTTTGGGGGGATTATTTGCGACTTTTGAGATTTTTTGGGATTGTTGGGGTTTTGTGGCTTTTTTGGGCGGTTTTGGTGAATTTTTGGTGGGGTTCTTTGGAATTTTGAGGGATTTTTTTGCTACTTTTGGGATTTTTTGGGATTTTATGGGTTTTGCGGCTTTTTTGGGGCGTTTTTGGGGGTTTTTTGGTGGGGTTCTTTGGAATTTTGGGGGATTTTTTGCGACTTTTGGGATTTTTTGGGATTGTTGGGGTTTTGGGGCTTTTTTGGGCGGTTTTGGGGGTTTTTTGGTGGGGTTCTTTGGAATTTTGGGTTTTTTTGGGACTTTTGGGATTTATTTGGAATTGTTTGGGTTTTGGGGCTTTTTTCGGGCAGTTTTTAGGGGTTTTTTGGTGGGGTTCTTTGGATTTTTGGGGGATTTTTTGCGACTTTTGTGATTTTTTGGGGAATTGTTTGGGTTTTGGGGCTTTTTGGGCGGTTTTGGGGGTTTTGCGGTGGGATGCTTTGGAATTTTGGGGGATTTTCTTGCGACTTTTGGGATTTTTTTGGATTTTATGGGTTTTGGGGCTTTTTTGGGGCAGTTTTTTTGGGGGTTTTTTGGTGGGGTTCTTTGGAAATTTGGGGGATTTTTTGCGACTTTTGGGAATTTTTTTTCGGATTGTTTGGGTTTTGGGGCTTTTTTTGGGCGGTTTGGGGGTTTTTTTGGTGGGGTTCTTTTTTTGGGCGGTTTTGGGGGTTTTTTGGTGGGGTTCTTTGGAATTTTCGGGGATTTTCTTGCGACTTTTGGGATTTTTTTTGGATTTTATGGGTTTTGGGGCTTTTTTGGGGCAGTTTTTTGGGGGTTTTTTTGGTGGGGTTGTTTGGGAATTTGGGGGATTTTTTGCGACTTTTGGGATTTTTTGGGATTGTTAGGGATTTGGGGTTTTTTTGGGGCGGTCTTGGAGTTTTTTCGGTGGAGTTCTTTGGAATTTTGGGGGATTTTTTGCGACTTTTGGGATTTTTTGGGATTTTTTGGGTTTTGGGGTTTTTTTGGGCGATTTGGGGGGTTTTTCGGAGGGGTTCTTTGGAATTTTGGGGGATTTTTTGTGACTTTTGGGAGATTTTTTTGCAATCTTATGGGTTTTGCGGCTTTTTTGGGGCAGTTTTTGGGGTTTTTTGGTGAGGTTCTTTGGAATTTTGGGGGATTTTTTGCGACTTTTTGGGGAATTGTTTGGGTTTTGGGGCTTTTTTGGGCGGTTTTGGGGGTTTTGTGGTGGGGTTCTATGGAATTATGCGGGATTTTTTTGCGACTTTTGGGATTTTTTTGGGATTGTATGGTTTTCGTGCTTTTTTGGGCGGTTTTGGGGTTTTTGGTGGGGTGCTTTGGAATTTTGGGTGATTTTCTCGTGACTTTTGTGATTTTTTTGGGATTTTATGGGTTTTGGGGCTTTTTGGGGCGGTTTTGGGGGTTTATAGGTGGGCTTCTTTGGAAATTTGGGGGATTTTTTGCGACTTTTGGGATTTTTTGGGGTTGTTGGGGTTTTGGGGCTTTTTTGAGGGCGGTTTTGGAGTTTTTTGGTGGGGTTCTTTGTAATTTTGGGGGATTTTTTGCGACTTTTGGGAATTTTTTTTGGATTGTTTGGGTTTTGGGGCTTTTTTTGGGCGGTTTGGGGGTTTTTTTGGTGGGGTTCTTTTTTTGGGCGGTTTTGGGGGTTTTTTGGTGGGGTTCTTTGGAATTTTCGGGGATTTTCTTGCGACTTTTGGGATTTTTTGCGATCTTATGGGTTTTGCAGCTTTTTTGGGGCGGTTTTGGGGTTTTTTTGGTGGGGTTCTTTGGAATTTTGGGGGATTTTTGCGACTTTTTGGGGAATTGTTTGGGTTTTGGGGCTTTTTTGGGCGGTTTTGGGGTTTTTTGGTGGGGTTCTTTGGAAATTTGGGGGATTTTTTGCGACTTTTGGGATTTTTTGGGGTTTTGGGGCTTTTTTGAGGGCGGTTTTGGAGGTTTTTGGTTGGGTTTTTTGGAATTTTGGGGGGATTATTTGCGACTTTTGAGATTTTTTGGGATTGTTGGGGTTTTGTGGCTTTTTTGGGCGGTTTTGGTGAATTTTTGGTGGGGTTCTTTGGAATTTTGAGGGATTTTTTTGCTACTTTTGGGATTTTTTGGGATTTTATGGGTTTTGCGGCTTTTTTGGGGCGTTTTTGGGGGTTTTTTGGTGGGGTTCTTTGGAATTTTGGGGGATTTTTTGCGACTTTTGGGATTTTTTGGGATTGTTGGGGTTTTGGGGCTTTTTTGGGCGGTTTTGGGGGTTTTTTGGTGGGGTTCTTTGGAATTTTGGGTTTTTTTGGGACTTTTGGGAATCTTGGGGATTTTTGGGGTTTTGGGGCTTTTTTGGGCGGTTTTGGGGGTTTTGTGGTGGGGTTCTTTGGAATTTTTGGGGGATTTTTTGCGACTTTTGGGATTTTTGGGGGATTTAATGGGTTTTGGGTCTATTTTGGGGCGGTTTTGGTGGTTTTTTTGGTGGTGTTCTTTGGAATTTTGGGGGATTCTTTGCGACTTTTGGGATTTTTTGGGATTGTTTGGGTTTTTGGGGTTTTTTGGGCGATTTTGGGTTTTTTTGGGTGGGGTTCTTTGGAATTTTGGGGGATTTTTCGTGACTTTTGCAATTTTTGGGATTGTTTGGTTTTTGGGGCTTTTTTGGGGGCGGTTTTTGGGTTTTTTGTTGGGGTTCTTTGGATTTTTGGGAGGTTTTTGTGACTTTTGGGATTCTTGGGGATTATTGGGGTTTTGGGGCTTTTTTGGGCGGTTTTGGGGGTTTTGTGGTGGGGTTCTTTGGAATTTTGGGGGATTTTTTTGCGACTTTTGGGATTTTTGGGGATTTTATTGTTTTTGCGGCTCTTTTGGGGCGTTTTGGGGTTTGTTTGGTGGGGTTCTTTGGAATTTTGGGGGATTTTTTGCGACTTTTGGGATTTTTTTGGGATTGTAGGGGTTTTGGGGCTTTTTTGAGCGGTTTTGGGTTTTAGTGGTGGGGTTCTTTGGAATTTTGGGGGTTTTTTGCGACTTTTGGGATTCTTGGGGATTATTGGGGTTTTGGGGCTTTTTTGGGCGGTTTTGGGGGTTTTGTGGTGGGGTTCTATGGAATTTTGGGGGATTTTTTGCGACTTTTTGGGGAATTGTTTGGGTTTTGGGGCATTTTTGGGCGGTTTTGGTGTTTTTTGGTGGGGCTCTTTGGAATGTTGGGGGATTTTTTGCAAATTTTGGGATTTTTTGGGGAATTGTTTGGGTTTTGGGGCTTTTTTGGGTGGTTTTGGGGGTTTTGTGGTGGGGTTCTTTGGAATTATGAGGGATTTTTTTCCGATTTTTGGGATATCTTTGGGATTGTATGGTTTTCAGGCTTTTTTGGGCAGTTTTGGGGTTTTTTGGTGGGGTTCTTTGGAATTTTGGGTGATTTTTTGCGACTTTTGGGATTTTTTGGGATTGTTCGGGTTTTGGGGCTTTTTTGGGCGGTTTTGGGGGTTTTTGGTGGGGTTCTTTGGAATTTTGAGGTATTTTTAGCGACTTTTGGGATTTATTTGTAATTGTTTGGGTTTTGGGGCTTTTTTCGAGCAGTTTTTAGGGGTTTTTTGGTGGGGTTCTTTGGATTTTTGGGGGATTTTTTGCGACTTTTGTGATTTTTTGGGGAATTGTTTGGGTTTTGGGGCTTTTTGGGTGGTTTTGGGGGTTTTGTGGTGGGATGCTTTGGAATTTTGGGGGATTTTCTTGCGACTTTTGGGATTTTTTGGGATTGTTGGGGATTTGGGGTTTTTTTGGGGCGGTTTTGGAGTTTTTTCAGTGGAGTTCTTTGGAATTTTGGGGATTTTTTTGCGACTTTTGGGATTTTTTGGGATTTTTTTGGGTTTTGGGGTTTTTTTGGGCGATTTGGGGGGTTTTTCGGAGGGGTTCTTTGGAATTTTGGGGGATTTTTTTGTGACTTTTGGGAGATTTTTTTGCAATCTTATGGGTTTTGCGGCTTTTTTGGGGCAGCTTTTGGGGTTTTTTGGTGAGGTTCTTTGGAATTTTGGGGGATTTTTTGCGACTTTTTGGGGAATTGTTTGGGTTTTGGGGCTTTTTTGGGCGGTTTTGGGGGTTTTGTGGTGGGGTTCTATGGAATTATGCGGGATTTTTTTGCGACTTTTGGGATTTTTTTGGGATTGTATGGTTTTCGTGCTTTTTTGGGCGGTTTTGGGGTTTTTGGTGGGGTGCTTTGGAATTTTGGGTGATTTTCTTGTGACTTTTGTGATTTTTTTGGGATTTTATGGGTTTTGGGGCTTTTTGGGGCGGTTTGGGGGGTTTATAGGTGGGCTTCTTTGGAAATTTGGGGGATTTTTTGCGACTTTTGGGATTTTTTGGGGTTGTTGGGGTTTTGGGGCTTTTTTGAGAGCGGTTTTGGAGTTTTTTGGTGGGGTTCTTTGTAATTTTGGGGGATTTTTTGCGACTTTTGGGAATTTTTTTTCGGATTGTTTGGGTTTTGGGGCTTTTTTTGGGCGGTTTGGGGGTTTTTTTGGTGGGGTTCTTTTTTTGGGCGGTTTTGGGGGTTTTTTGGTGGGGTTCTTTGGAATTTTCGGGGATTTTCTTGCGACTTTTGGGATTTTTTGCGATCTTATGGGTTTTGCCGCTTTTTTGGGGCGGTTTTGGGTTTTTTTTGGTGGGGTTCTTTGGAATTTTGGGGGATTTTTGCGACTTTTTGGGGAATTGTTTGGGTTTTGGGGCTTTTTTGGGCGGTTTTGGGGTTTTTTGGTGGGGTTCTTTGGAAATTTGGGGGATTTTTTGCGACTTTTGGGATTTTTTGGGGTTTTGGGGCTTTTTTGAGGGCGGTTTTGGAGTTTTTTGGTTGGGTTTTTTGGAATTTTGGGGGGATTATTTGCGACTTTTGAGATTTTTTGGGATTGTTGGGGTTTTGTGGCTTTTTTGGGCGGTTTTGGTGAATTTTTGGTGGGGTTCTTTGGAATTTTGAGGGATTTTTGCTACTTTTGGGATTTTTTGGGATTTTATGGGTTTTGCGGCTTTTTTGGGGCGTTTTTGGGGGTTTTTTGGTGGGGTTCTTTGGAATTTTGGGGGATTTTTTGCGACTTTTGGGATTTTTTGGGATTGTTGGGGTTTTGGGGCTTTTTTGGGCGGTTTTGGGGGTTTTTTGGTGGGGTTCTTTGGAATTTTGGGTTTTTTTGGGACTTTTGGGATTTATTTGGAATTGTTTGGGTTTTGGGGCTTTTTTCGGGCAGTTTTTAGGGGTTTTTTGGTGGGGTTCTTTGGATTTTTGGGGGATTTTTTGCGACTTTTGTGATTTTTTTGGATTTTATGGGTTTTGGGGCTTTTTTGGGGCAGTTTTTTGGGGGTTTTTTTGGTGGGGTTGTTTGGGAATTTGGGGGATTTTTTGCGACTTTTGGGATTTTTTGGGATTGTTAGGGATTTGGGGTTTTTTTGGGGCGGTCTTGGAGTTTTTTCGGTGGAGTTCTTTGGAATTTTGGGGGATTTTTTGCGACTTTTGGGATTTTTTGGGATTTTTTGGGTTTTGGGGTTTTTTTGGGCGATTTGGGGGGTTTTTCGGAGGGGTTCTTTGGAATTTTGGGGGATTTTTTGTGACTTTTGGGAGATTTTTTTGCAATCTTATGGGTTTTGCGGCTTTTTTGGGGCAGTTTTTGGGGTTTTTTGGTGAGGTTCTTTGGAATTTTGGGGGATTTTTTGCGACTTTTTGGGGAATTGTTTGGGTTTTGGGGCTTTTTTGGGCGGTTTTGGGGGTTTTGTGGTGGGGTTCTATGGAATTATGCGGGATTTTTTTGCGACTTTTGGGATTTTTTTGGGATTGTATGGTTTTCGTGCTTTTTTGGGCGGTTTTGGGGTTTTTGGTGGGGTGCTTTGGAATTTTGGGTGATTTTCTCGTGACTTTTGTGATTTTTTTGGGATTTTATGGGTTTTGGGGCTTTTTGGGGCGGTTTTGGGGGTTTATAGGTGGGCTTCTTTGGAAATTTGGGGGATTTTTTGCGACTTTTGGGATTTTTTGGGGTTGTTGGGGTTTTGGGGCTTTTTTGAGGGCGGTTTTGGAGTTTTTTGGTGGGGTTCTTTGTAATTTTGGGGGATTTTTTGCGACTTTTGGGAATTTTTTTTGGATTGTTTGGGTTTTGGGGCTTTTTTTGGGCGGTTTGGGGGTTTTTTTGGTGGGGTTCTTTTTTTGGGCGGTTTTGGGGGTTTTTTGGTGGGGTTCTTTGGAATTTTCGGGGATTTTCTTGCGACTTTTGGGATTTTTTGCGATCTTATGGGTTTTGCAGCTTTTTTGGGGCGGTTTTGGGGTTTTTTTGGTGGGGTTCTTTGGAATTTTGGGGGATTTTTGCGACTTTTTGGGGAATTGTTTGGGTTTTGGGGCTTTTTTGGGCGGTTTTGGGGTTTTTTGGTGGGGTTCTTTGGAAATTTGGGGGATTTTTTGCGACTTTTGGGATTTTTTGGGGTTTTGGGGCTTTTTTGAGGGCGGTTTTGGAAGTTTTTGGTTGGGTTTTTTGGAATTTTGGGGGGATTATTTGCGACTTTTGAGATTTTTTGGGATTGTTGGGGTTTTGTGGCTTTTTTGGGCGGTTTTGGTGAATTTTTGGTGGGGTTCTTTGGAATTTTGAGGGATTTTTTTGCTACTTTTGGGATTTTTTGGGATTTTATGGGTTTTGCGGCTTTTTTGGGGCGTTTTTGGGGGTTTTTTGGTGGGGTTCTTTGGAATTTTGGGGGATTTTTTGCGACTTTTGGGATTTTTTGGGATTGTTGGGGTTTTGGGGCTTTTTTGGGCGGTTTTGGGGGTTTTTTGGTGGGGTTCTTTGGAATTTTGGGTTTTTTTGGGACTTTTGGGATTTATTTGGAATTGTTTGGGTTTTGGGGCTTTTTTCGGGCAGTTTTTAGGGGTTTTTTGGTGGGGTTCTTTGGATTTTTGGGGGATTTTTTGCGACTTTTGTGATTTTTTGGGGAATTGTTTGGGTTTTGGGGCTTTTTGGGCGGTTTTGGGGGTTTGCGGTGGGATGCTTTGGAATTTTGGGGGATTTTCTTGCGACTTTTGGGATTTTTTTGGATTTTATGGGTTTTGGGGCTTTTTTGGGGCAGTTTTTTTGGGGGTTTTTTGGTGGGGTTCTTTGGAAATTTGGGGGATTTTTTGCGACTTTTGGGAATTTTTTTTCGGATTGTTTGGGTTTTGGGGCTTTTTTTGGGCGGTTTGGGGGTTTTTTTGGTGGGGTTCTTTTTTTGGGCGGTTTTGGGGGTTTTTTGGTGGGGTTCTTTGGAATTTTCGGGGATTTTCTTGCGACTTTTGGGATTTTTTTTGGATTTTATGGGTTTTGGGGCTTTTTTGGGGCAGTTTTTTGGGGGTTTTTTTGGTGGGGTTGTTTGGGAATTTGGGGGATTTTTTGCGACTTTTGGGATTTTTTGGGATTGTTAGGGATTTGGGGTTTTTTTGGGGCGGTCTTGGAGTTTTTTCGGTGGAGTTCTTTGGAATTTTGGGGGATTTTTTGCGACTTTTGGGATTTTTTGGGATTTTTTGGGTTTTGGGGTTTTTTTGGGCGATTTGGGGGGTTTTTCGGAGGGGTTCTTTGGAATTTTGGGGGATTTTTTGTGACTTTTGGGAGATTTTTTTGCAATCTTATGGGTTTTGTGGCTTTTTTGGGGCAGTTTTTGGGGTTTTTTGGTGAGGTTCTTTGGAATTTTGGGGGATTTTTTGCGACTTTTTGGGGAATTGTTTGGGTTTTGGGGCTTTTTTGGGCGGTTTTCGGGGTTTTGTGGTGGGGTTCTATGGAATTATGCGGGATTTTTTTGCGACTTTTGGGATTTTTTTGGGATTGTATGGTTTTCGTGCTTTTTTGGGCGGTTTTGGGGTTTTTGGTGGGGTGCTTTGGAATTTTGGGTGATTTTCTCGTGACTTTTGTGATTTTTTTGGGATTTTATGGGTTTTGGGGCTTTTTGGGGCGGTTTTGGGGGTTTATAGGTGGGCTTCTTTGGAAATTTGGGGGATTTTTTGCGACTTTTGGGATTTTTTGGGGTTGTTGGGGTTTTAGGGCTTTTTTGAGGGCGGTTTTGGAGTTTTTTGGTGGGGTTCTTTGTAATTTTGGGGGATTTTTTGCGACTTTTGGGAATTTTTTTCGGATTGTTTGGGTTTTGGGGCTTTTTTTGGGCGGTTTGGGGGTTTTTTTGGTGGGGTTCTTTTTTTGGGCGGTTTTGGGGGTTTTTTGGTGGGGTTCTTTGGAATTTTTGGGGATTTTCTTGCGACTTTTGGGATTTTTTGCGATCTTATGGGTTTTGCAGCTTTTTTGGGGCGGTTTTGGGTTTTTTTTGGTGGGGTTCTTTGGAATTTTGGGGGATTTTTGCGACTTTTTGGGGAATTGTTTGGGTTTTGGGGCTTTTTTGGGCGGTTTTGGGGTTTTTTGGTGGGGTTCTTTGGAAATTTGGGGGATTTTTTGCGACTTTTGGGATTTTTTGGGGTTTTGGGGCTTTTTTGAGGGCGGTTTTGGAGTTTTTTGGTTGGGTTTTTTGGAATTTTGGGGGGATTATTTGCGACTTTTGAGATTTTTTGGGATTGTTGGGGTTTTGTGGCTTTTTTGGGCGGTTTTGGTGAATTTTTGGTGGGGTTCTTTGGAATTTTGAGGGATTTTTTTGCTACTTTTAGGATTTTTTGGGATTTTATGGGTTTTGCGGCTTTTTTGGGGCGTTTTTGGTGGGGTTCTTTGGAATTTTGGGGGATTTTTTGCGACTTTTGGGATTTTTTGGGATTGTTGGGGTTTTGGGGCTTTTTTGGGCGGTTTTGGTGGTTTTTTGGTGGGGTTCTTTGGAATTTTGGGTTTTTTTGGGACTTTTGGGAATCTTGGGGATTTTTGGGGTTTTGGGGCTTTTTTGGGCGGTTTTGGGGGTTTAGTGGTGGGGTTCTTTGGAATTTTGGGGGGATTTTTTGCGACTTTTGGGATTTTTGGGGGATTTAATGGGTTTTGGGTCTATTTTGGGGCGGTTTTGGTGGTTTTTTTGGTGGTGTTCTTTGGAATTTTGGGGGATTTTTTGCGACTTTTGGGATTTTTTGGGATTGTTAGGGTTTTTGGGGTTTTTTGGGCGATTTTGGGGTTTTTTTGGTGGGGTTCTTTGGAATTTTGGGGGATTTTTCGTGACTTTTGCAATTTTTGGGATTGTTTGGTTTTTGGGGCTTTTTTGAGCGGTTTTGGGTTTTTTGTTGGGGTTCTTTGGATTTTTGGGAGGTTTTTGTGACTTTTGGGATTCTTGGGGATTATTGGGGTTTTGGGGCTTTTTTGGGCGGTTTTGGGGGTTTTGTGGTGGGGTTCTTTGGAATTTTGGGGGATTTTTTTGCGACTTTTGGGATTTTTGGGGATTTTATTGTTTTTGCGGCTCTTTTGGGGCGTTTTGGGGTTTGTTTGGTGGGGTTCTTTGGAATTTTGGGGGATTTTTTGCGACTTTTGGGATTTTTTTGGGATTGTTGGGGTTTTGGGGCTTTTTTGAGCGGTTTTGGGTTTTTTTTGGTGGGGTTCTTTGGAATTTTGGGGGTTTTTTGCGACTTTTGGGATTCTTGGGGATTATTGGGGTTTTGGGGCTTTTTTGGGCGGTTTTGGGGGTTTTGTGGTGGGGTTCTATGGAATTTTGGGGGATTTTTTGCGACTTTTTGGGGAATTGTTTGGGTTTTGGGGCATTTTTGGGCGGTTTTGGTGTTTTTTGGTGGGGCTCTTTGGAATGTTGGGGGATTTTTTGCAAATTTTGGGATTTTTTGGGGAATTGTTTGGGTTTTGGGGCTTTTTTGGGTGGTTTTGGGGGTTTTGTGGTGGGGTTCTTTGGAATTATGAGGGATTTTTTTCCGATTTTTGGGATTTCTTTGGGATTGTATGGTTTTCAGGCTTTTTTGGGCAGTTTTGGGGTTTTTTGGTGGGGTTCTTTGGAATTTTGGGTGATTTTTTGCGACTTTTGGGATTTTTTGGGATTGTTCGGGTTTTGGGGCTTTTTTGGGCGGTTTTGGGGATTTTTTGGTGGGGTTCTTTGGAATTTTGAGGTATTTTTAGCGACTTTTGGGATTTATTTGTAATTGTTTGGGTTTTGGGGCTTTTTTCGGGCAGTTTTTAGGGGTTTTTTGGTGGGGTTCTTTGGATTTTTGGGGGATTTTTTGCGACTTTTGTGATTTTTTGGGGAATTGTTTGGGTTTTGGGGCTTTTTGGGCGGTTTTGGGGGTTTTGCGGTGGGATGCTTTGGAATTTTGGGGGATTTTCTTGCGACTTTTGGGATTTTTTTGGATTTTATGGGTTTTGGGGCTTTTTTGGGGCAGTTTTTTTGGGGGTTTTTTGGTGGGGTTCTTTGGAAATTTTGGGGATTTTTTGCGACTTTTGGGAATTTTTTTTCGGATTGTTTGGGTTTTGGGGCTTTTTTGGGCGGTTTGGGGGTTTTTTTGGTGGGGTTCTTTTTTGGGGCGGTTTTGGGGGTTTTTTGGTGGGGTTCTTTGGAATTTTCGGGGATTTTCTTGCGACTTTTGGGATTTTTTTTGGATTTTATGGGTTTTGGGGCTTTTTTGGGGCAGTTTTTTGGGGGTTTTTTTGGTGGGGTTGTTTGGGAATTTGGGGGATTTTTTGCGACTTTTGGGATTTTTTGGGATTGTTAGGGATTTGGGGTTTTTTTGGGGCGGTCTTGGAGTTTTTTCGGTGGAGTTCTTTGGAATTTTGGGGGATTTTTTGCGACTTTTGGGATTTTTTGGGATTTTTTGGGTTTTGGGGTTTTTTTGGGCGATTTGGGGGGTTTTTCGGAGGGGTTCTTTGGAATTTTGGGGGATTTTTTGTGACTTTTGGGAGATTTTTTTGCAATCTTATGGGTTTTGCGGCTTTTTTGGGGCAGTTTTTGGGGTTTTTTGGTGAGGTTCTTTGGAATTTTGGGGGATTTTTTGCGACTTTTTGGGGAATTGTTTGGGTTTTGGGGCTTTTTTGGGCGGTTTTGGGGGTTTTGTGGTGGGGTTCTATGGAATTATGCGGGATTTTTTTGCGACTTTTGGGATTTTTTTGGGATTGTATGGTTTTCGTGCTTTTTTGGGCGGTTTTGGGGTTTTTGGTGGGGTGCTTTGGAATTTTGGGTGATTTTCTCGTGACTTTTGTGATTTTTTTGGGATTTTATGGGTTTTGGGGCTTTTTGGGGCGGTTTTGGGGGTTTATAGGTGGGCTTCTTTGGAAATTTGGGGGATTTTTTGCGACTTTTGGGATTTTTTGGGGTTGTTGGGGTTTTGGGGCTTTTTTGAGGGCGGTTTTGGAGTTTTTTGGTGGGGTTCTTTGTAATTTTGGGGGATTTTTTGCGACTTTTGGGAATTTTTTTTGGATTGTTTGGGTTTTGGGGCTTTTTTTGGGCGGTTTGGGGGTTTTTTTGGTGGGGTTCTTTTTTTGGGCGGTTTTGGGGGTTTTTTGGTGGGGTTCTTTGGAATTTTCGGGGATTTTCTTGCGACTTTTGGGATTTTTTGCGATCTTATGGGTTTTGCAGCTTTTTTGGGGCGGTTTTGGGGTTTTTTTGGTGGGGTTCTTTGGAATTTTGGGGGATTTTTGCGACTTTTTGGGGAATTGTTTGGGTTTTGGGGCTTTTTTGGGCGGTTTTGGGGTTTTTTGGTGGGGTTCTTTGGAAATTTGGGGGATTTTTTGCGACTTTTGGGATTTTTTGGGGTTTTGGGGCTTTTTTGAGGGCGGTTTTGGAAGTTTTTGGTTGGGTTTTTTGGAATTTTGGGGGGATTATTTGCGACTTTTGAGATTTTTTGGGATTGTTGGGGTTTTGTGGCTTTTTTGGGCGGTTTTGGTGAATTTTTGGTGGGGTTCTTTGGAATTTTGAGGGATTTTTTTGCTACTTTTGGGATTTTTTGGGATTTTATGGGTTTTGCGGCTTTTTTGGGGCGTTTTTGGGGGTTTTTTGGTGGGGTTCTTTGGAATTTTGGGGGATTTTTTGCGACTTTTGGGATTTTTTGGGATTGTTGGGGTTTTGGGGCTTTTTTGGGCGGTTTTGGGGGTTTTTTGGTGGGGTTCTTTGGAATTTTGGGTTTTTTTGGGACTTTTGGGATTTATTTGGAATTGTTTGGGTTTTGGGGCTTTTTTCGGGCAGTTTTTAGGGGTTTTTTGGTGGGGTTCTTTGGATTTTTGGGGGATTTTTTGCGACTTTTGTGATTTTTTGGGGAATTGTTTGGGTTTTGGGGCTTTTTGGGCGGTTTTGGGGGTTTTGCGGTGGGATGCTTTGGAATTTTGGGGGATTTTCTTGCGACTTTTGGGATTTTTTTGGATTTTATGGGTTTTGGGGCTTTTTTGGGGCAGTTTTTTTGGGGGTTTTTTGGTGGGGTTCTTTGGAAATTTGGGGGATTTTTTGCGACTTTTGGGAATTTTTTTTCGGATTGTTTGGGTTTTGGGGCTTTTTTTGGGCGGTTTGGGGGTTTTTTTGGTGGGGTTCTTTTTTTGGGCGGTTTTGGGGGTTTTTTGGTGGGGTTCTTTGGAATTTTCGGGGATTTTCTTGCGACTTTTGGGATTTTTTTTGGATTTTATGGGTTTTGGGGCTTTTTTGGGGCAGTTTTTTGGGGGTTTTTTTGGTGGGGTTGTTTGGGAATTTGGGGGATTTTTTGCGACTTTTGGGATTTTTTGGGATTGTTAGGGATTTGGGGTTTTTTTGGGGCGGTCTTGGAGTTTTTTCGGTGGAGTTCTTTGGAATTTTGGGGGATTTTTTGCGACTTTTGGGATTTTTTGGGATTTTTTGGGTTTTGGGGTTTTTTTGGGCGATTTGGGGGGTTTTTCGGAGGGGTTCTTTGGAATTTTGGGGGATTTTTTGTGACTTTTGGGAGATTTTTTTGCAATCTTATGGGTTTTGCGGCTTTTTTGGGGCAGTTTTTGGGGTTTTTTGGTGAGGTTCTTTGGAATTTTGGGGGATTTTTTGCGACTTTTTGGGGAATTGTTTGGGTTTTGGGGCTTTTTTGGGCGGTTTTGGGGGTTTTGTGGTGGGGTTCTATGGAATTATGCGGGATTTTTTTGCGACTTTTGGGATTTTTTTGGGATTGTATGGTTTTCGTGCTTTTTTGGGCGGTTTTGGGGTTTTTGGTGGGGTGCTTTGGAATTTTGGGTGATTTTCTCGTGACTTTTGTGATTTTTTTGGGATTTTATGGGTTTTGGGGCTTTTTGGGGCGGTTTTGGGGGTTTATAGGTGGGCTTCTTTGGAAATTTGGGGGATTTTTTGCGACTTTTGGGATTTTTTGGGGTTGTTGGGGTTTTGGGGCTTTTTTGAGGGCGGTTTTGGAGTTTTTTGGTGGGGTTCTTTGTAATTTTGGGGGATTTTTTGCGACTTTTGGGAATTTTTTTTGGATTGTTTGGGTTTTGGGGCTTTTTTTGGGCGGTTTGGGGGTTTTTTTGGTGGGGTTCTTTTTTTGGGCGGTTTTGGGGGTTTTTTGGTGGGGTTCTTTGGAATTTTCGGGGATTTTCTTGCGACTTTTGGGATTTTTTGCGATCTTATGGGTTTTGCAGCTTTTTTGGGGCGGTTTTGGGGTTTTTTTGGTGGGGTTCTTTGGAATTTTGGGGGATTTTTGCGACTTTTTGGGGAATTGTTTGGGTTTTGGGGCTTTTTTGGGCGGTTTTGGGGTTTTTTGGTGGGGTTCTTTGGAAATTTGGGGGATTTTTTGCGACTTTTGGGATTTTTTGGGGTTTTGGGGCTTTTTTGAGGGCGGTTTTGGAGGTTTTTGGTTGGGTTTTTTGGAATTTTGGGGGGATTATTTGCGACTTTTGAGATTTTTTGGGATTGTTGGGGTTTTGTGGCTTTTTTGGGCGGTTTTGGTGAATTTTTGGTGGGGTTCTTTGGAATTTTGAGGGATTTTTTTGCTACTTTTGGGATTTTTTGGGATTTTATGGGTTTTGCGGCTTTTTTGGGGCGTTTTTGGGGGTTTTTTGGTGGGGTTCTTTGGAATTTTGGGGGATTTTTTGCGACTTTTGGGATTTTTTGGGATTGTTGGGGTTTTGGGGCTTTTTTGGGCGGTTTTGGGGGTTTTTTGGTGGGGTTCTTTGGAATTTTGGGTTTTTTTGGGACTTTTGGGAATCTTGGGGATTTTTGGGGTTTTGGGGCTTTTTTGGGCGGTTTTGGGGGTTTTGTGGTGGGGTTCTTTGGAATTTTTGGGGGATTTTTTGCGACTTTTGGGATTTTTGGGGGATTTAATGGGTTTTGGGTCTATTTTGGGGCGGTTTTGGTGGTTTTTTTGGTGGTGTTCTTTGGAATTTTGGGGGATTCTTTGCGACTTTTGGGATTTTTTGGGATTGTTTGGGTTTTTGGGGTTTTTTGGGCGATTTTGGGTTTTTTTGGGTGGGGTTCTTTGGAATTTTGGGGGATTTTTCGTGACTTTTGCAATTTTTGGGATTGTTTGGTTTTTGGGGCTTTTTTGGGGGCGGTTTTTGGGTTTTTTGTTGGGGTTCTTTGGATTTTTGGGAGGTTTTTGTGACTTTTGGGATTCTTGGGGATTATTGGGGTTTTGGGGCTTTTTTGGGCGGTTTTGGGGGTTTTGTGGTGGGGTTCTTTGGAATTTTGGGGGATTTTTTTTCGACTTTTGGGATTTTTGGGGATTTTATTGTTTTTGCGGCTCTTTTGGGGCGTTTTGGGGTTTGTTTGGTGGGGTTCTTTGGAATTTTGGGGGATTTTTTGCGACTTTTGGGATTTTTTTGGGATTGTAGGGGTTTTGGGGCTTTTTTGAGCGGTTTTGGGTTTTAGTGGTGGGGTTCTTTGGAATTTTGGGGGTTTTTTGCGACTTTTGGGATTCTTGGGGATTATTGGGGTTTTGGGGCTTTTTTGGGCGGTTTTGGGGGTTTTGTGGTGGGGTTCTATGGAATTTTGGGGGATTTTTTGCGACTTTTTGGGGAATTGTTTGGGTTTTGGGGCATTTTTGGGCGGTTTTGGTGTTTTTTGGTGGGGCTCTTTGGAATGTTGGGGGATTTTTTGCAAATTTTGGGATTTTTTGGGGAATTGTTTGGGTTTTGGGGCTTTTTTGGGTGGTTTTGGGGGTTTTGTGGTGGGGTTCTTTGGAATTATGAGGGATTTTTTTCCGATTTTTGGGATATCTTTGGGATTGTATGGTTTTCAGGCTTTTTTGGGCAGTTTTGGGGTTTTTTGGTGGGGTTCTTTGGAATTTTGGGTGATTTTTTGCGACTTTTGGGATTTTTTGGGATTGTTCGGGTTTTGGGGCTTTTTTGGGCGGTTTTGGGGGTTTTTTGGTGGGGTTCTTTGGAATTTTGAGGTATTTTTAGCGACTTTTGGGATTTATTTGTAATTGTTTGGGTTTTGGGGCTTTTTTCGGGCAGTTTTTAGGGGTTTTTTGGTGGGGTTCTTTGGATTTTTGGGGGATTTTTTGCGACTTTTGTGATTTTTTGGGGAATTGTTTGGGTTTTGGGGCTTTTTGGGCGGTTTTGGGGGTTTTGTGGTGGGATGCTTTGGAATTTTGGGGGATTTTCTTGCGACTTTTGGGATTTTTTGGGATTGTTGGGGATTTGGGGTTTTTTTGGGGCGGTTTTGGAGTTTTTTCAGTGGAGTTCTTTGGAATTTTGGGGATTTTTTTGCGACTTTTGGGATTTTTTGGGATTTATTTTGGGTTTTGGGGTTTTTTTGGGCGATTTGGGGGGTTTTTCGGAGGGGTTCTTTGGAATTTTGGGGGATTTTTTTGTGACTTTTGGGAGATTTTTTTGCAATCTTATGGGTTTTGCGGCTTTTTTGGGGCAGCTTTTGGGGTTTTTTGGTGAGGTTCTTTGGAATTTTGGGGGATTTTTTGCGACTTTTTGGGGAATTGTTTGGGTTTTGGGGCTTTTTTGGGCGGTTTTGGGGGTTTTGTGGTGGTGTTCTATGGAATTATGCGGGATTTTTTTGCGACTTTTGGGATTTTTTTTGGGATTGTATGGTTTTCGTGCTTTTTTGGGCGGTTTTGGGGTTTTTGGTGGGGTGCTTTGGAATTTTGGGTGATTTTCTTGTGACTTTTGTGATTTTTTTGGGATTTTATGGGTTTTGGGGCTTTTTGGGGCGGTTTTGGGGGTTTATAGGTGGGCTTCTTTGGAAATTTGGGGGATTTTTTGCGACTTTTGGGATTTTTTGGGGTTGTTGGGGTTTTGGGGCTTTTTTGAGGGCGGTTTTGGAGTTTTTTGGTGGGGTTCTTTGGAATTTTGGGGGATTTTTTGCGACTTTTGGGAATTTTTTTTTCGGATTGTTTGGGTTTTGGGGCTTTTTTTGGGCGGTTTGGGGGTTTTTTTGGTGGGGTTCTTTTTTTGGGCGGTTTTGGGGGTTTTTTGGTGGGGTTCTTTGGAATTTTCGGGGATTTTTTGCGACTTTTGGGATTTTTTGCGATCTTATGGGTTTTGCAGCTTTTTTGGGGTTTTTTTGGTGGGGTTCTTTGGAATTTTGGGAGATTTTTGTGACTTTTTGGGGAATTGTTTGGGTTTTGGGGCTTTTTTGGGCGGTTTTGGGGTTTTTTGGTGGAGTTCTTTGAAATTTTGTGGGATTTTTTGCGACTTTTGGGATTTTTTGGGGATTTTATGGGTTTTGGGGCTTTATGGGGCGATTTTTAGGGGTTTTTTGGTGGGGTTCTTTGGAATTTTTTGGGATTATTTTGCGACTTTTGAGATTTTTTGGGATTTTTGGGGTTTTGTGGCTTTTTTGGGCGTTTTTGGTGAATTTTTGGTGGAGTTCTTTGGAATTTTGGGGGATTTTTTGCGACTTTTGGGATTTTTTGGCAATGTTGAGGTTTTGGGGCTTTTTTTGGGCGGTTTTGGGGGTTTTTTGGTGGGGTTCTTTGGAATTTTGGGGGTTTTTTGCGACTTTTGGGATTCTTGGGGATTTTTGGGGTTTTGGGGCTTTTTTGGGCGGTTTTGGGGGTTTTGTGGTGGGGTTCTTTGGAATTTTGGGGGGATTTTTTGCGACTTTTGGGATTTTTGGGGGATTTAATGGGTTTTGGGTCTATTTTGGGACGGTTTTGGTGGTTTTTGGTGGTGTTCTTTGGAATTTTGGGGGGTTTTTTGCGACTTTTGGGATATTTTGGGATTGTTTGGGTTTTTGGTGTTTTTTGGGCGATTTTGGGGGTTTTTTGGTGGGGTTCTTTGGAATTTTGGGGGATTTTTTGCGACTTTTGGGATGTTTGGGGATTTTATTGTTTTTGCGGCTCTTTTGGGGCGTTTTGGGGTCTGTTTGGTGGGGTTCTTTGGAATTTTGGGGGATTTTTTTGCGACTTTTGGGATTTTTTTGGGATTGTTGGGGTTTTGGGGCTTTTTTGAGCGGTTTTGGGTTTTTTTTGGTGGGGTTCTTTGGAATTTTGGGGGTTTTTTGCGACTTTTGGGATTCTTGGGGATTATTGGGGTTTTGGGGCTTTTTTGGGCGGTTTTGGGGGTTTTGTGGTGGGGTTCTATGGAATTTTGGGGGATTTTTTGCGACTTTTTGGGGAATTGTTTGGGTTTTGGGGCATTTTTGGGCGGTTTTGGTGTTTTTTGGTGGGGCTCTTTGGAATTTTGGGGGATTTTTTGCAAATTTTGGGATTTTTTGGGGAATTGTTTGGGTTTTGGGGCTTTTTTGGGTGGTTTTGGGGGTTTTGTGGTGGGGTTCTTTGGAATTATGAGGGATTTTTTTCCGATTTTTGGGATTTCTTTGGGATTGTATGGTTTTCAGGCTTTTTTGGGCAGTTTTGGGGTTTTTTGGTGGGGTTCTTTGGAATTTTGGGTGATTTTTTGCGACTTTTGGGATTTTTTGGGATTGTTCGGGTTTTGGGGCTTTTTTGGGCGGTTTGGGGGGTTTTTTGGTGGGGTTCTTTAGAATTTTGAGGTATTTTTAGCGACTTTTGGGATTTACTTGGAATTGTTTGGGTTTTGGGGCTTTATGGGGCGATTTTTAGGGGTTTTTTGGTGGGGTTCTTTGGAATTTTTTGGGATTATTTTGCGACTTTTGAGATTTTTTGGGATTTTTGGGGTTTTGTGGCTTTTTTGGGCGTTTTTGGTGAATTTTTGGTGGAGTTCTTTGGAATTTTGGGGGATTTTTTGCGACTTTTGGGATTTTTTGGCAATGTTGAGGTTTTGGGGCTTTTTTTGGGCGGTTTTGGGGGTTTTTTGGTGGGGTTCTTTGGAATTTTGGGGGTTTTTTGCGACTTTTGGGATTCTTGGGGATTTTTGGGGTTTTGGGGCTTTTTTGGGCGGTTTTGGGGGTTTTGTGGTGGGGTTCTTTGGAATTTTGGGGGGATTTTTTGCGACTTTTGGGATTTTTGGGGGATTTAATGGGTTTTGGGTCTATTTTGGGACGGTTTTGGTGGTTTTTGGTGGTGTTCTTTGGAATTTTGGGGGGTTTTTTGCGACTTTTGGGATATTTTGGGATTGTTTGGGTTTTTGGTGTTTTTTGGGCGATTTTGGGGGTTTTTTGGTGGGGTTCTTTGGAATTTTGGGGGATTTTTTGCGACTTTTGGGATGTTTGGGGATTTTATTGTTTTTGCGGCTCTTTTGGGGCGTTTTGGGGTCTGTTTGGTGGGGTTCTTTGGAATTTTGGGGGATTTTTTTGCGACTTTTGGGATTTTTTTGGGATTGTTGGGGTTTTGGGGCTTTTTTGAGCGGTTTTGGGTTTTTTTTGGTGGGGTTCTTTGGAATTTTGGGGGTTTTTTGCGACTTTTGGGATTCTTGGGGATTATTGGGGTTTTGGGGCTTTTTTGGGCGGTTTTGGGGGTTTTGTGGTGGGGTTCTATGGAATTTTGGGGGATTTTTTGCGACTTTTTGGGGAATTGTTTGGGTTTTGGGGCATTTTTGGGCGGTTTTGGTGTTTTTTGGTGGGGCTCTTTGGAATTTTGGGGGATTTTTTGCAAATTTTGGGATTTTTTGGGGAATTGTTTGGGTTTTGGGGCTTTTTTGGGTGGTTTTGGGGGTTTTGTGGTGGGGTTCTTTGGAATTATGAGGGATTTTTTTCCGATTTTTGGGATTTCTTTGGGATTGTATGGTTTTCAGGCTTTTTTGGGCAGTTTTGGGGTTTTTTGGTGGGGTTCTTTGGAATTTTGGGTGATTTTTTGCGACTTTTGGGATTTTTTGGGATTGTTCGGGTTTTGGGGCTTTTTTGGGCGGTTTGGGGGGTTTTTTGGTGGGGTTCTTTAGAATTTTGAGGTATTTTTAGCGACTTTTGGGATTTACTTGGAATTGTTTGGGTTTTGGGGCTTTTTTCGGGCAGTGTTTAGGGGTTTTTTGGTGGGGTTCTTTGGATTTTTGGGGGATTTTTTGCGACTTTTGTGATTTTTTGGGGAATTGTTTGGGTTTTGGGGCTTTTTGGGCGGTTTTGGGGGTTTTGTGGTGGGATGCTTTGGAATTTTGGGGAATTTTCTTGCGACTTTTGGGATTTTTTTGGATTTTATGGGTTTTGGGGCTTTTTTGGGGCAGTTTTTTGGGGGGTTTTTTGGTGGGGTTCTTTGGAAATTTGGGGGATTTTTTGCGACTTTTGGGATTTTTTGGGGATTTAATGGGTTTTGGGTCTATTTTGGGGTGGTTTTGGTGGTTTTTTGGTGGTGTTCTTTGGAATTTTGGGGGTTTTTTTGCGACTTTTGGGATATTTTGGGATTGTTTGGGTTTTTGGTGTTTTTTGGGCGATTTTGGGGTTTTTTTGGTGGGGTTCTTTGGAATTTTGGGGGATTTTTTTGCGACTTTTGGGATTTTGGGGGATTTTATTGTTTTTGCGGCTCTTTTGGGGCGTTTTGGGGTTTTGTTTGGTGGGGTTCTTTGGAATTTTGGGGGATTTTTTGCGACTTTTGGGATTTTTTTGGGATTGTTGGGGTTTTGGGGCTTTTTTGAGCGGTTTTGGGTTTTTTTTGGTGGGGTTCTTTGGAATTTTGGGTGATTTTTTGCGACTTTTGGGATTTTTTGGGATTGTTCGGGTTTTGGGGCTTTTTTGGGCGGTTTGGGGGGTTTTTTGGTGGGGTTCTTTAGAATTTTGAGGTATTTTTAGCGACTTTTGGGATTTACTTGGAATTGTTTGGGTTTTGGGGCTTTTTTCGGGCAGTGTTTAGGGGTTTTTTGGTGGGGTTCTTTGGATTTTTGGGGGATTTTTTGCGACTTTTGTGATTTTTTGGGGAATTGTTTGGGTTTTGGGGCTTTTTGGGCGGTTTTGGGGGTTTTGTGGTGGGATGCTTTGGAATTTTGGGGGATTTTCTTGCGACTTTTGGGATTTTTTTGGATTTTATGGGTTTTGGGGCTTTTTTGGGGCAGTTTTTTGGGGGGTTTTTTGGTGGGGTTCTTTGGAAATTTGGGGGATTTTTTGCGACTTTTGGGATTTTTTGGGGATTTAATGGGTTTTGGGTCTATTTTGGGGCGGTTTTGGTGGTTTTTTGGTGGTGTTCTTTGGAATTTTGGGGGGTTTTTTTGCGACTTTTGGGATATTTTGGGATTGTTTGGGTTTTTGGTGTTTTTTTGGGCGATTTTGGGGTTTTTTGGTGGGGTTCTTTGGAATTTTGGGGGATTTTTTTGCGACTTTTGGGATTTTGGGGGATTTTATTGTTTTTGCGGCTCTTTTGGGGCGTTTTGGGGTTTGTTTGGTGGGGTTCTTTGGAATTTTGGGGGATTTTTTGCGACTTTTGGGATTTTTTTTTGGGATTGTTGGGGTTTTGGGGCTTTTTTGAGCGGTTTTGGGTTTTTTTTGGTGGGGTTCTTTGGAATTTTGGGGGTTTTTTGCGACTTTTGGGATTCTTGGGGATTATTGGGGTTTTGGGGCTTTTTTGGGCGGTTTTGGGGGTTTTGTGGTGGGGTTCTATCGAATTTTGGGGGATTTTTTGTGACTTTTTGGGGAATTGTTTGGGTTTTGGGGCATTTTTGGGTGGTTTTGGTGTTTTTTGGTGGGGCTCTTTGGAATTTTGGGGGATTTTTTGCAAATTTTGGGATTTTTGGGGGAATTGTTTGGGTTTTGGGGCTTTTTTGGGTGGTTTTGGGGGTTTTGTGGTGGGGTTCTTTGGAATTATGAGGGATTTTTTTCCGATTTTTGGGATTTCTTTGGGTTTGTATGGTTTTCAGTCTTTTTTGGGCAGTTTTGGGGTTTTTTGGTGGGGTTCTTTGGAATTTTGGGTGATTTTTTGCGACTTTTGGGATTTTTTGGGATTGCTCGGGTTTTGGGGCTTTTTTGGGCGGTTTTGGGGGTTTTTTGGTGGGGTTCTTTGGAATTTTGAGGTATTTTTAGCGACTTTTGGGATTTATTCGGAATTGTTTGGGTTTTGGGGCTTTTTTCGGGCAGTGTTTAGGGGTTTTTTGGTGGGGTTCTTTGGATTTTTTGCGACTTTTGTGATTTTTTGGGGAATTGTTTGGGTTTTGGGGCTTTTTGGGCGGTTTTGGGGGTTTTGTGGTGGGATGCTTTGGAATTTTGGGGGATTTTCTTGCGACTTTTGGGATTTTTTTTTATTTTATGGGTTTTGGGGCTTTTTTGGGGCAGTTTTTTGGGGGGTTTTTTGGTGGGGTTCTTTGGAAATTTGGGGGATTTTTTGCGACTTTTGGGATTTTTTGGGATTGTTGGGGATTTGGGGTTTTTTTGGGGTGGTTTTGGAGTTTTTCGGTGGAATTCTTTGGAATTTTGGGGGATTTTTTGCGACTTTTGGGATTTTTTGGGATTTTTTGGGTTTTGGGGTTTTTTTGGGCGATTTGGGGGGTTTTTCAGAGGGGTTCTTTGGAATTTTTGGGGATTTTTTGTGACTTTTGGGAGATTTTTTTGCAATCTTATGGGTTTTGCGGCTTTTTTGGGGCAGTTTTTGGGGTTTTTTGGTGAGGTTCTTTGGAATTTTGGGGGATTTTTTGCGACTTTTTGGGGAATTGTTTGGGTTTTGGGGCTTTTTTGGGCGGTTTTGGGGGTTTTGTGGTGGGGTTCTATGGAATTATGCGGGATTTTTTTGCGACTTTTGGGATTTTTTTGGGATTGTATGGTTTTCGTGCTTTTTTGGGCGGTTTTGGGGTTTTTGGTGGGGTGCTTTGGAATTTTGGGTGATTTTCTTGTGACTTTTGTGATTTTTTTTGGGATTTTATGGGTTTTGGGGCTTTTTGGGGCGGTTTTGGAGGTTTATAGGTGGGGTTCTTTGGAAATTTGGGGGATTTTTTGCGACTTTTGGGATTTTTTGGGGTTTTTGGGGTTTTGGGGCTTTTTTGAGGGCGGTTTTGGAGTTTTTTGGTGGGGTTCTTTGGAATTTTGGGGGATTTTTTGCGACTTTTGGGAATTTTTTTTCGGATTGTTTGGGTTTTAAGGCTTTTTTGGGGCGGTTTGGGGGTTTTTTTGGTGGGGTTCTTTTTTTGGGCGGTTTTGGGGTTTTTTTGGTGGGGTTCTTTGGAATTTTCGGGGATTTTTTGCGACTTTTGGGATTTTTTGCGATCTTATGGGTTTTGCAGCTTTTTTGGGGCGGTTTTGGGGTTTTTTTGGTGGGGTTCTTTGGAATTTTGGGAGATTTTTGCGACTTTTTGGGGAATTGTTTGGGTTTTGGGGCTTTTTTGGGCGGTTTTGGGGTTTTTTGGTGGAGTTCTTTGAAATTTTGTGGGATTTTTTGCGACTTTTGGGATTTTTTGGGGATTTTATGGGTTTTGGGGCTTTTTGGGGCGATTTTTAGGGGTTTTTTGGTGGGGTTCTTTGGAATTTTTGGGGATTATTTTGCGACTTTTGAGATTTTTTGGGATTTTTGGGGTTTTGTGGCTTTTTTGGGCGTTTTTGGTGAATTTTTGGTGGGGTTCTTTGGAATTTTGGGGGATTTTTTGCGACTTTTGGGATTTTTTGGGGATTTAATGGGTTTTGGGTCTATTTTGGGGCGGTTTTGGTGGTTTTGTGGTGGGGTTCTTTGGAATTTTGGGGGATTTTTTGCGAGTTTTTGGGGAATTTTTTTTCGGATTGTTTGGGTTTTAAGGCTTTTTTTGGGCGGTTTGGGGGTTTTTTTGGTGGGGTTCTTTTTTTGGGCGGTTTTGGGGGTTTTTTGGTGGGGTTCTTTGGAATTTTCGGGGATTTTTTGTGACTTTTGGGATTTTTTGCGATCTTATGGGTTTTGCAGCTTTTTTGGGGCGGTTTTGGGGTTTTTTTGGTGGGGTTCTTTGGAATTTTGGGAGATTTTTGCGACTTTTTGGGGAATTGTTTGGGTTTTGGGGCTTTTTTGGGCGTTTTTGGGGTTTTTTGGTGGAGTTCTTTGAAATTTTGTGGGATTTTTTGCGACTTTTGGGATTTTTTGGGGATTTTATGGGTTTTGGGGCTTTTTGGGGCGATTTTTACGGGTTTTTTGGTGGGGTTCTTTGGAATTTTTGGGGATTATTTTGCGACTTTTGAGATTTTTTGGGATTTTTGGGGTTTTGTGGCTTTTTTGGGCGTTTTTGGTGAATTTTTGGTGGGGTTCTTTGGAATTTTGGGGGATTTTTTGCGACTTTTGGGATTTTTTGGCAATGTTGAGGTTTTGGGGCTTTTTTGGGCGGTTTTGGGGGTTTTTTGGTGGGGTTCTTTGGAATTTTGGGGTTTTTTTGCGACTTTTGGGATTCTTGGGGGTTTTTGGGGTTTTGGGGCTTTTTTGGGCGGTTTTGGGGGTTTTGTGGTGGGGTTCTTTGGAATTTTGGGGGGATTTTTTGCGACTTTTGGGATTTTTGGGGGATTTAATGGGTTTTGGGTCTATTTTGGGGCGGTTGTGGTGGTTTTTTGGTGGTGTTCTTTGGAATTTTGGGGGTTTTTTTGCGACTTTTGGGATATTTTGGGATTGTTTGGGTTTTTGGTGTTTTTTGGGCGATTCTGGGGGTTTTTTGGTGGGGTTCTTTGGAATTTTGAGGTATTTTTTGTGACTTTTGGGAGATTTTTTGCAATCTTATGGGTTTTGCGGCTTTTTTGCGGCAGTTTTTGGGGTTTTTTGGTGAGGTTCTTTGGAATTTTGGGGGATTTTTTGCGACTTTTTGGGGAATTGTTTGGGTTTTGGGGCTTTTTTGGGCGGTTTTGGGGGTTTTGTGGTGGGGTTCTATGGAATTATGCGGGATTTTTTTGCGACTTTTGGGATTTTTTTGGGATTGTATGGTTTTCGTGCTTTTTGGGCGGTTTTGGGGTTTTTGCTGGGGTGCTTTAGAATTTTGGGTGATTTTCTAGTGACTTTTGTGATTTTTTGGGGGATTTTATGGGTTTTGGGGCTTTTTGGGGCGGTTTTGGAGGTTTATAGGTGGGGTTCTTTGGAAATTTGGGGAATTTTTGGTGCTTTTGGGATTTTTTGGGGTTGTTGGGGTTTTGGGGCTTTTTTGAGGGCGGTTTTGGAGTTTTTTGGTGGGGTTCTTTGGAATTTTGGGGGATTTTTTGCGACTTTTGGGAATTTTTTTTCGGATTGTTTGGGTTTTGGGGCTTTTTTTGGGCGGTTTGGGGGTTTTTTTGGTGGGGTTCTTTTTTTGGGCGGTTTTGGGGGTTTTTTGGTGGGGTTCTTTGGAATTTTCGGGGATTTTTTGCGACTTTTGGGATTTTTTGCGATCTTATGGGTTTTGCAGCTTTTTTGGGGTTTTTTTGGTGGGGTTCTTTGGAATTTTGGGAGATTTTTGCGACTTTTTGGGGAATTGTTTGGGTTTTGGGGCTTTTTTGGGCGGTTTTGGGGTTTTTTGGTGGAGTTCTTTGAAATTTTGTGGGATTTTTTGCGACTTTTGGGATTTTTTGGGGATTTTATGGGTTTTGGGGCTTTTTGGGGCGATTTTTTGGGGTTTTTTGGTGGGGTTCTTTGGAATTTTTGGGGATTATTTTGCGACTTTTGAGATTTTTTGGGATTTTTGGGGTTTTGTGGCTTTTTTGGGCGTTTTTGGTGAATTTTTGGTGGGGTTCTTTGGAATTTTGGGGGATTTTTTGCGACTTTTGGGATTTTTTGGCAATGTTGAGGTTTTGGGGCTTTTTTGGGCGGTTTTGGGGGTTTTTTGGTGGGGTTCTTTGGAATTTTGGGGGGATTATTTGCGACTTTTGGGATTTTTGGGGGATTTAATGGGTTTTGGGTCTATTTTGGGGCGGTTTTGGTGGTTTTTTGGTGGTGTTCTTTGGAATTTTGGGGTTTTTTTGCGACTTTTGGGATATTTTGGGATTGTTTGGGTTTTTGGTGTTTTTTGGGCGATTTTGGGGGTTTTTTGGTGGGGTTCTTTGGAATTTTGGGGGATTTTTCGTGACTTTTGCAATTTTTGGGATTGTTTGGGTTTTGGGGCTTTTTTTGGGGCGGTTTTTGGGTTTTTTGTTGGGGTTCTTTGGATTTTTGGGAGGTTTTTGTGACTTTTGGGATTCTTGGGGATTATAGGGGTTTTGGGGCTTTTTTGGGCGGTTTTGGGGGTTTTCTGGTGGGGTTCTTTGGAATTTTGGGGGATTTTTTTGCGACTTTTGGGATTTTTGGGGATTGTTGGGGTTTTGGGGCTTTTTTGAGCGGTTTTGGGTTTTTTTTGGTGGGGTTCTTTGGAATTTTGGGGTTTTTTTGCGACTTTTGGGATTCTTGGGGATTATTGGGGTTTTGGGGCTTTTTTGGGCGGTTTTGGGGGTTTTGTGGTGGGGTTCTATGGAATTTTGGGGGATTTTTTGCGACTTTTTGGGGAATTGTTTGGGTTTTGGGGCATTTTTGGGCGGTTTTGGTGTTTTTTGGTGGGGCTCTTTGGAATTTTGGGGGATTTTTTGCAAATTTTGGGATTTTTTGGGGAATTGTTTGGGTTTTGGGGCTTTTTTTGGGGCGGTTTTTGGGTTTTTTGTTGGGGTTCTTTGGATTTTTGGGAGGTTTTTGTGACTTTTGGGATTCTTGGGGATTATTGGGGTTTTGGGGCTTTCTTGGGCGGTTTTGGGGGTTTTGTGGTGGGGTTCTTTGGAATTTTGGGGGATTTTTTTGCGACTTTTGGGATTTTTGGGGATTTTATTGTTTTTGCGGCTCTTTTGGGGCGTTTTGGGGTTTGTTTGGTGGGGTTCTTTGGAATTTTGGGGATTTTTTGCGACTTTTGTGATTTTTTGGGGAATTGTTTGGGTTTTGGGGCTTTTTGGGCGGTTTTGGGGGTTTTGTGGTGGGATGCTTTGGAATTTTGGGGGATTTTCTTGCGACTTTTGGGATTTTTTTGGATTTTATGGGTTTTGGGGCTTTTTGGGGTGGTTTTTTGGGGGTTTTTTGGTGGGGTTCTTTGGAATTTTTGGGGATTTTTCGTGACTTTTGCAATTTTTGGGATTGTTTGGGTTTTGGGGCTTTTTTTGGGGCGGTTTTTGGGTTTTTTGTTGGGGTTCTTTGGATTTTTGGGAGGTTTTTGTGACTTTTGGGATTCTTGGGGATTATAGGGGTTTTGGGGCTTTTTTGGGCGGATTTGGGGGTTTTCTGGTGGGGTTCTTTGGAATTTTGGGGGATTTTTTTTGCGACTTTTGGGATTTTTGGGGATTTTATTGTTTTTGCGGCTCTTTTGGGGCGTTTTGGGGTTTGTTTGGTGGGGTTCTTTGGAATTTTGGGGGATTTTTTGCGAATTTTGGGATTATTTGGGATTGTTGGGGTTTTGGGGCTTTTTTGAGCGGTTTTGGTTTTTTTTGGTGGGGTTCTTTGGAATTTTGGGGTTTTTTTTGCGACTTTTGGGATTCTTGGGGATTATTGGGGTTTTGGGGCTTTTTTGGGCGGTTTTGGGGGTTTTGTGGTGGGGTTCTATGGAATTTTGGGGGATTTTTTGCGACTTTTTGGGGAATTGTTTGGGTTTTGGGGCATTTTTGGGCGGTTTTGGTGTTTTTTGGTGGGGCTCTTTGGAATTTTGGGGGATTTTTCGTGACTTTTGCAATTTTTGGGATTGTTTGGGTTTTGGGGCTTTTTTTGGGGCGGTTTTTGGGTTTTTGTTGGGGTTCTTTGGATTTTTGGGAGGTTTTTGTGACTTTTGGGATTCTTGGGGATTATAGGGGTTTTGGGGCTTTTTTGGGCGGTTTTGGGGGTTTTCTGGTGGGGTTCTTTGGAATTTTGGGGGATTTTTTTGCGACTTTTGGGATTTTTGGGGATTTTATTGTTTTTGCGGCTCTTTTGGGGCGTTTTGGGGTTTGTTTGGTGGGGTTCTTTGGAATTTTGGGGGATTTTTTGCGAATTTTGGGATTATTTGGGATTGTTGGGGTTTTGGGGCTTTTTTGAGCGGTTTTGGTTTTTTTTGGTGGGGTTCTTTGGAATTTTGGGGGATTTTTTGCGACTTTTGGGAATTTTTTTTCGGATTGTTTGGGTTTTAAGGCTTTTTTGGGGCGGTTTGGGGGTTTTTTTGGTGGGGTTCTTTTTTTGGGCGGTTTTGGGGTTTTTTTGGTGGGGTTCTTTGGAATTTTCGGGGATTTTTTGCGACTTTTGGGATTTTTTGCGATCTTATGGGTTTTGCAGCTTTTTTGGGGCGGTTTTGGGGTTTTTTTGGTGGGGTTCTTTGGAATTTTGGGAGATTTTTGCGACTTTTTGGGGAATTGTTTGGGTTTTGGGGCTTTTTTGGGCGGTTTTGGGGTTTTTTGGTGGAGTTCTTTGAAATTTTGTGGGATTTTTTGCGACTTTTGGGATTTTTTGGGGATTTTATGGGTTTTGGGGCTTTTTGGGGCGATTTTTAGGGGTTTTTTGGTGGGGTTCTTTGGAATTTTTGGGGATTATTTTGCGACTTTTGAGATTTTTTGGGATTTTTGGGGTTTTGTGGCTTTTTTGGGCGTTTTTGGTGAATTTTTGGTGGGGTTCTTTGGAATTTTGGGGGATTTTTTGCGACTTTTGGGATTTTTTGGGGATTTAATGGGTTTTGGGTCTATTTTGGGGCGGTTTTGGTGGTTTTGTGGTGGGGTTCTTTGGAATTTTGGGGGATTTTTTGCGAGTTTTTGGGGAATTTTTTTTCGGATTGTTTGGGTTTTAAGGCTTTTTTTGGGCGGTTTGGGGGTTTTTTTGGTGGGGTTCTTTTTTTGGGCGGTTTTGGGGGTTTTTTGGTGGGGTTCTTTGGAATTTTCGGGGATTTTTTGTGACTTTTGGGATTTTTTGCGATCTTATGGGTTTTGCAGCTTTTTTGGGGCGGTTTTGGGGTTTTTTTGGTGGGGTTCTTTGGAATTTTGGGAGATTTTTGCGACTTTTTGGGGAATTGTTTGGGTTTTGGGGCTTTTTTGGGCGGTTTTGGGGTTTTTTGGTGGAGTTCTTTGAAATTTTGTGGGATTTTTTGCGACTTTTGGGATTTTTTGGGGATTTTATGGGTTTTGGGGCTTTTTGGGGCGATTTTTACGGGTTTTTTGGTGGGGTTCTTTGGAATTTTTGGGGATTATTTTGTGACTTTTGAGATTTTTTGGGATTTTTGGGGTTTTGTGGCTTTTTTGGGCGTTTTTGGTGAATTTTTGGTGGGGTTCTTTGGAATTTTGGGGGATTTTTTGCGACTTTTGGGATTTTTTGGCAATGTTGAGGTTTTGGGGCTTTTTTGGGCGGTTTTGGGGGTTTTTTGGTGGGGTTCTTTGGAATTTTGGGGTTTTTTTGCGACTTTTGGGATTCTTGGGGGTTTTTGGGGTTTTGGGGCTTTTTTGGGCGGTTTTGGGGGTTTTGTGGTGGGGTTCTTTGGAATTTTGGGGGGATTTTTTGCGACTTTTGGGATTTTTGGGGGATTTAATGGGTTTTGGGTCTATTTTGGGGCGGTTGTGGTGGTTTTTTGGTGGTGTTCTTTGGAATTTTGGGGGTTTTTTTGCGACTTTTGGGATATTTTGGGATTGTTTGGGTTTTTGGTGTTTTTTGGGCGATTCTGGGGGTTTTTTGGTGGGGTTCTTTGGAATTTTGAGGTATTTTTTGTGACTTTTGGGAGATTTTTTGCAATCTTATGGGTTTTGCGGCTTTTTTGCGGCAGTTTTTGGGGTTTTTTGGTGAGGTTCTTTGGAATTTTGGGGGATTTTTTGCGACTTTTTGGGGAATTGTTTGGGTTTTGGGGCTTTTTTGGGCGGTTTTGGGGGTTTTGTGGTGGGGTTCTATGGAATTATGCGGGATTTTTTTGCGACTTTTGGGATTTTTTTGGGATTGTATGGTTTTCGTGCTTTTTGGGCGGTTTTGGGGTTTTTGCTGGGGTGCTTTAGAATTTTGGGTGATTTTCTAGTGACTTTTGTGATTTTTTTGGGGATTTTATGGGTTTTGGGGCTTTTTGGGGCGGTTTTGGAGGTTTATAGGTGGGGTTCTTTGGAAATTTGGGGAATTTTTGGTGCTTTTGGGATTTTTTGGGGTTGTTGGGGTTTTGGGGCTTTTTTGAGGGCGGTTTTGGAGTTTTTTGGTGGGGTTCTTTGGAATTTTGGGGGATTTTTTGCGACTTTTGGGAATTTTTTTTCGGATTGTTTGGGTTTTGGGGCTTTTTTTGGGCGGTTTGGGGGTTTTTTTGGTGGGGTTCTTTTTTTGGGCGGTTTTGGGGGTTTTTTGGTGGGGTTCTTTGGAATTTTCGGGGATTTTTTGCGACTTTTGGGATTTTTTGCGATCTTATGGGTTTTGCAGCTTTTTTGGGGTTTTTTTGGTGGGGTTCTTTGGAATTTTGGGAGATTTTTGCGACTTTTTGGGGAATTGTTTGGGTTTTGGGGCTTTTTTGGGCGGTTTTGGGGTTTTTTGGTGGAGTTCTTTGAAATTTTGTGGGATTTTTTGCGACTTTTGGGATTTTTTGGGGATTTTATGGGTTTTGGGGCTTTTTGGGGCGATTTTTTGGGGTTTTTTGGTGGGGTTCTTTGGAATTTTTGGGGATTATTTTGCGACTTTTGAGATTTTTTGGGATTTTTGGGGTTTTGTGGCTTTTTTGGGCGTTTTTGGTGAATTTTTGGTGGGGTTCTTTGGAATTTTGGGGGATTTTTTGCGACTTTTGGGATTTTTTGGCAATGTTGAGGTTTTGGGGCTTTTTTGGGCGGTTTTGGGGGTTTTTTGGTGGGGTTCTTTGGAATTTTGGGGGGATTATTTGCGACTTTTGGGATTTTTGGGGGATTTAATGGGTTTTGGGTCTATTTTGGGGCGGTTTTGGTGGTTTTTTGGTGGTGTTCTTTGGAATTTTGGGGTTTTTTTGCGACTTTTGGGATATTTTGGGATTGTTTGGGTTTTTGGTGTTTTTTGGGCGATTTTGGGGGTTTTTTGGTGGGGTTCTTTGGAATTTTGGGGGATTTTTCGTGACTTTTGCAATTTTTGGGATTGTTTGGGTTTTGGGGCTTTTTTTGGGGCGGTTTTTGGGTTTTTTGTTGGGGTTCTTTGGATTTTTGGGAGGTTTTTGTGACTTTTGGGATTCTTGGGGATTATAGGGGTTTTGGGGCTTTTTTGGGCGGTTTTGGGGGTTTTCTGGTGGGGTTCTTTGGAATTTTGGGGGATTTTTTTGCGACTTTTGGGATTTTTGGGGATTGTTGGGGTTTTGGGGCTTTTTTGAGCGGTTTTGGGTTTTTTTTGGTGGGGTTCTTTGGAATTTTGGGGTTTTTTTGCGACTTTTGGGATTCTTGGGGATTATTGGGGTTTTGGGGCTTTTTTGGGGCGGTTTTGGGGGTTTTGTGGTGGGGTTCTATGGAATTTTGGGGGATTTTTTGCGACTTTTTGGGGAATTGTTTGGGTTTTGGGGCATTTTTGGGCGGTTTTGGTGTTTTTTGGTGGGGCTCTTTGGAATTTTGGGGGATTTTTTGCAAATTTTGGGATTTTTTGGGGAATTGTTTGGGTTTTGGGGCTTTTTTTGGGGCGGTTTTTGGGTTTTTTGTTGGGGTTCTTTGGATTTTTGGGAGGTTTTTGTGACTTTTGGGATTCTTGGGGATTATTGGGGTTTTGGGGCTTTCTTGGGCGGTTTTGGGGGTTTTGTGGTGGGGTTCTTTGGAATTTTGGGGGATTTTTTTGCGACTTTTGGGATTTTTGGGGATTTTATTGTTTTTGCGGCTCTTTTGGGGCGTTTTGGGGTTTGTTTGGTGGGGTTCTTTGGAATTTTGGGGATTTTTTGCGACTTTTGGGATTATTTGGGATTGTTGGGGTTTTGGGGCTTTTTTGAGCGGTTTTGGGTTTTTTTTGGTGGGGTTCTTTGGAATTTTGGGGGTTTTTTGCGACTTTTGGGATTCTTGGGGATTATTGGGGTTTTGGGGCTTTTTTGGGCGGTTTTGGGGGTTTTGTGGTGGGGTTCTATTGAATTTTGGGGGATTTTTTGTGACTTTTTGGGGAATTGTTTGGGTTTTGGGGCATTTTTGGGCGGTTTTGGTGTTTTTTTGGGATTGTTGGGGTTTTGGGGCTTTTTTGAGCGGTTTTGGGTTTTTTTTGGTGGGGTTCTTTGGAATTTTGGGGGATTTTTGCAAATTTTGGGATTTTTTGGGGAATTGTTTGGGTTTTGGGGCTTTTTTGGGTGGTTTTGGGGGTTTTGTGGTGGGGTTCTTTGGAATTATGAGGGATTTTTTTCCGACTTTTGGGATTTTTTTGGGATTGTATGGTTTTCAGGCTTTTTTGGGCAGTTTTGGGGGTTTTTGGTGGGGTTCTTTGGAATTTTGGGTGACTTTTTGCGACTTTTGGGATTTTTTGGGATTGTTCTGGTTTTGGGGCTTTTTTGGGCGGTTTTGGGGGTTTTTTGGTGGGGTTCTTTGGAATTTTGATGGATTTTTAGCGACTTTTGGGATTTATTTGGAATTGTTTGGGTTTTGGGGCTTTTTTGGGGCAGTTTTTAGGGGTTTTTTGGTGGGGTTCTTTGGAATTTTGGGGGATTTTTTGCGACTTTTGTGATTTTTTGGGGAATTGTTTGGGTTTTGGGGCTTTTTGGGCGGTTTTGGGGGTTTTGTGGTGGGATGCTTTGGAATTTTGGGGGATTTTCTTGCGACTTTTGGGATTTTTTTGGATTTTATGGGTTTTGGGGCTTTTTGGGGTGGTTTTTTGGGGGTTTTTTGGTGGGGTTCTTTGGAATTTTTGGGGATTTTTCGTGACTTTTGCAATTTTTGGGATTGTTTGGGTTTTGGGGCTTTTTTTGGGGCGGTTTTTGGGTTTTTTGTTGGGGTTCTTTGGATTTTTGGGAGGTTTTTGTGACTTTTGGGATTCTTGGGGATTATAGGGGTTTTGGGGCTTTTTTGGGCGGATTTGGGGGTTTTCTGGTGGGGTTCTTTGGAATTTTGGGGGATTTTTTTTGCGACTTTTGGGATTTTTGGGGATTTTATTGTTTTTGCGGCTCTTTTGGGGCGTTTTGGGGTTTGTTTGGTGGGGTTCTTTGGAATTTTGGGGGATTTTTTGCGAATTTTGGGATTATTTGGGATTGTTGGGGTTTTGGGGCTTTTTTGAGCGGTTTTGGTTTTTTTTGGTGGGGTTCTTTGGAATTTTGGGGTTTTTTTTGCGACTTTTGGGATTCTTGGGGATTATTGGGGTTTTGGGGCTTTTTTGGGCGGTTTTGGGGGTTTTGTGGTGGGGTTCTATGGAATTTTGGGGGATTTTTTGCGACTTTTTGGGGAATTGTTTGGGTTTTGGGGCATTTTTGGGCGGTTTTGGTGTTTTTTGGTGGGGCTCTTTGGAATTTTGGGGGATTTTTCGTGACTTTTGCAATTTTTGGGATTGTTTGGGTTTTGGGGCTTTTTTTGGGGCGGTTTTTGGGTTTTTGTTGGGGTTCTTTGGATTTTTGGGAGGTTTTTGTGACTTTTGGGATTCTTGGGGATTATAGGGGTTTTGGGGCTTTTTTGGGCGGTTTTGGGGGTTTTCTGGTGGGGTTCTTTGGAATTTTGGGGGATTTTTTTGCGACTTTTGGGATTTTTGGGGATTTTATTGTTTTTGCGGCTCTTTTGGGGCGTTTTGGGGTTTGTTTGGTGGGGTTCTTTGGAATTTTGGGGGATTTTTTGCGAATTTTGGGATTATTTGGGATTGTTGGGGTTTTGGGGCTTTTTTGAGCGGTTTTGGTTTTTTTTGGTGGGGTTCTTTGGAATTTTGGGGTTTTTTTTGCGACTTTTGGGATTCTTGGGGATTATTCGGGTTTTGGGGCTTTTTTGGGCGGTTTTGGGGGTTTTGTGGTGGGGTTCTATGGAATTTTGGGGGATTTTTTGCGACTTTTTGGGGAATTGTTTGGGTTTTGGGGCATTTTTGGGCGGTTTTGGTGTTTTTTGGTGGGGCTCTTTGGAATTTTGGGGGATTTTTTGCAAATTTTGGGATTTTTTGGGGAATTGTTTGGGTTTTGGGGCTTTTTTTGGGGCGGTTTTTGGGTTTTTTGTTGGGGTTCTTTGGATTTTTTGGGAGGTTTTTGTGACTTTTGGGATTCTTGGGGATTATTGGGGTTTTGGGGCTTTTTTGGGCGGTTTTGGGTGTTTTGTGGTGGGGTTCTTTGGAATTTTGGGGGATTTTTTTGCGACTTTTGGGATTTTTGGGGATTTTATTGTTTTTGCGGCTCTTTTGGGGCGTTTTGGGGTTTGTTTGATGGGGTTCTTTGGAATTTTGGGGGATTTTTTGCGACTTTTGGGATTATTTGGGATTGTTGGGGTTTTGGGGCTTTTTTGAGCGGTTTTGGGTTTTTTTGGTGGGGTTCTTTGGAATTTTGGGGGTTTTTTGCGACTTTTGGGATTCTTGGGGAATTGTTTGGGTTTTGGGGCTTTTTTTGGGGCGGTTTTTGGGTTTTTTGTTGGGGTTCTTTGGATTTTTTGGGAGGTTTTTGTGACTTTTGGGATTCTTGGGGATTATTGGGGTTTTGGGGCTTTTTTGGGCGGTTTTGGGTGTTTTGTGGTGGGGTTCTTTGGAATTTTGGGGGATTTTTTTGCGACTTTTGGGATTTTTGGGGATTTTATTGTTTTTGCGGCTCTTTTGGGGCGTTTTGGGGTTTGTTTGGTGGGGTTCTTTGGAATTTTGGGGGATTTTTTGCGACTTTTGGGATTATTTGGGATTGTTGGGGTTTTGGGGCTTTTTTGAGCGGTTTTGGGTTTTTTTGGTGGGGTTCTTTGGAATTTTGGGGGTTTTTTGCGACTTTTGGGATTCTTGGGGATTATTGGGGTTTTGGGGCTTTTTTGGGCAGTTTTGGGGGTTTTGTGGTGGGGTTCTATGGAATTTTGGGGGATTTTTTGGTGACTTTTTGGGGAATTGTTTGGGTTTTGGGGCATTTTTGGGCGGTTTTGGTGTTTTTTGGTGGGGCTCTTTGGAATTTTGGGGGATTTTTTGCAAATTTTGGGATTTTTTGGGGAATTGTTTGGGTTTTGGGGCTTTTTTGGGTGGTTTTGGGGGTTTTTTGGTGGGGTTCTTTGGAATTTTGGGGGATTTTTTGCGAATTTTGGGATTATTTGGGATTGTTGGGGTTTTGGGGCTTTTTTGAGCGGTTTTGGTTTTTTTTGGTGGGGTTCTTTGGAATTTTGGGGTTTTTTTTGCGACTTTTGGGATTCTTGGGGATTATTGGGGTTTTGGGGCTTTTTTGGGCGGTTTTGGGGGTTTTGTGGTGGGGTTCTATGGAATTTTGGGGGATTTTTTGCGACTTTTTGGGGAATTGTTTGGGTTTTGGGGCATTTTTGGGCGGTTTTGGTGTTTTTTGGTGGGGCTCTTTGGAATTTTGGGGGATTTTTCGTGACTTTTGCAATTTTTGGGATTGTTTGGGTTTTGGGGCTTTTTTTGGGGCGGTTTTTGGGTTTTTGTTGGGGTTCTTTGGATTTTTGGGAGGTTTTTGTGACTTTTGGGATTCTTGGGGATTATAGGGGTTTTGGGGCTTTTTTGGGCGGTTTTGGGGGTTTTCTGGTGGGGTTCTTTGGAATTTTGGGGGATTTTTTTGCGACTTTTGGGATTTTTGGGGATTTTATTGTTTTTGCGGCTCTTTTGGGGCGTTTTGGGGTTTGTTTGGTGGGGTTCTTTGGAATTTTGGGGGATTTTTTGCGAATTTTGGGATTATTTGGGATTGTTGGGGTTTTGGGGCTTTTTTGAGCGGTTTTGGTTTTTTTTGGTGGGGTTCTTTGGAATTTTGGGGGTTTTTTTGCGACTTTTGGGATTCTTGGGGATTATTGGGGTTTTGGGGCTTTTTTGGGCGGTTTTGGGGGTTTTGTGGTGGGGTTCTATGGAATTTTGGGGGATTTTTTGCGACTTTTTGGGGAATTGTTTGGGTTTTGGGGCATTTTTGGGCGGTTTTGGTGTTTTTTGGTGGGGCTCTTTGGAATTTTGGGGGATTTTTTGCAAATTTTGGGATTTTTTGGGGAATTGTTTGGGTTTTGGGGCTTTTTTTGGGGCGGTTTTTGGGTTTTTTGTTGGGGTTCTTTGGATTTTTTGGGAGGTTTTTGTGACTTTTGGGATTCTTGGGGATTATTGGGGTTTTGGGGCTTTTTTGGGCGGTTTTGGGTGTTTTGTGGTGGGGTTCTTTGGAATTTTGGGGGATTTTTTTGCGACTTTTGGGATTTTTGGGGATTTTATTGTTTTTGCGGCTCTTTTGGGGCGTTTTGGGGTTTGTTTGGTGGGGTTCTTTGGAATTTTGGGGGATTTTTTGCGACTTTTGGGATTATTTGGGATTGTTGGGGTTTTGGGGCTTTTATGAGCGGTTTTGGGTTTTTTTGGTGGGGTTCTTTGGAATTTTGGGGGTTTTTTGCGACTTTTGGGATTCTTGGGGATTATTGGGGTTTTGGGGCTTTTTTGGGCAGTTTTGGGGGTTTTGTGGTGGGGTTCTATGGAATTTTGGGGGATTTTTTGGTGACTTTTTGGGGAATTGTTTGGGTTTTGGGGCATTTTTGGGCGGTTTTGGTGTTTTTTGGTGGGGCTCTTTGGAATTTTGGGGGATTTTTTGCAAATTTTGGGATTTTTTGGGGAATTGTTTGGGTTTTGGGGCTTTTTTGGGTGGTTTTGGGGGTTTTGTGGTGGGGTTCTTTGGAATTATGAGGGATTTTTTTCCGACTTTTGGGATTTTTTTGGGATTGTATGGTTTTCAGGCTTTTTTGGGCAGTTTTGGGGTTTTTTGGTGGGGTTCTTTGGAATTTTGGGTGACTTTTTGCGACTTTTGGAATTTTTTGGGATTGTTCTGGTTTTGGGGCTTTTTTGGGCGGTTTTGGGGGTTTTTTGGTGGGGTTCTTTGGAATTTTGAGGGATTTTTAGCGACTTTTGGGATTTATTTGGAATTGTTTGGGTTTTGGGGCTTTTTTGGGGCAGTTTTTAGGGGTTTTTTTGGTGGGTTTCTTTGGAATTTTGGGGGATTTTTTGCGACTTTTGTGATTTTTTGGGGAATTGTTTGGGTTTTTGGGCGGTTTTGGGGGTTTTGTGGTGGGATGCTTTGGAATTTTGGGGGATTTTCTTGCGACTTTTGGGATTTTTTTTGGATTTTATGGGTTTTGGGGCTTTTTGGGGTGGTTTTTTGGGGGTTTTTTGGTGGGGTTCTTTGGAGATTTGGGGGATTTCTTGCGACTTTTGGGATTTTTGGGGATTTTATTGTTTTTGCGGCTCTTTTGGGGCGTTTTGGGGTTTGTTTGGTGGGGTTCTTTGGAATTTTGGGGGATTTTTTGCGACTTTTGGGATTATTTGGGATTGTTGGGGTTTTGGGGCTTTTTTGAGCGGTTTTGGGTTTTTTTGTGGGGTTCTTTGGAATTTTGGGGGTTTTTTGCGACTTTTGGGATTATTGGGGATTATTGGGGTTTTGGGGCTTTTTTGGGCGGTTTTGGGGGTTTTGTGGTGGGGTTCTATGGAATTTTGGGGGATTTTTTGTGACTTTTTGGGGAATTGTTTGGGTTTTGGGGCATTTTTGGGCGGTTTTGGTTTTTTTTGGGATTGTTGGGGTTTTGGGGCTTTTTTGAGCGGTTTTGGGTTTTTTTTGGTGGGGTTCTTTGGAATTTTGGGCGATTTTTGCAAATTTTGGGATTTTTTGGGGAATTGTTTGGGTTTTGGGGCTTTTTTGGGTGGTTTTGGGGGTTTTGTGGTGGGGTTCTTTGGAATTATGAGGGATTTTTTTTCCGACTTTTGGGATTTTTTTGGGATTGTATGGTTTTCAGGCTTTTTTGGGCAGTTTTGGGGGTTTTTGGTGGGGTTCTTTGGAATTTTGGGTGACTTTTTGCGACTTTTGGGATTTTTTGGGATTGTTCTGGTTTTGGGGCTTTTTTGGGCGGTTTTGGGGGTTTTTTGGTGGGGTTCTTTGGAATTTTGAGGGATTTTTAGCGACTTTTGGGATTTATTTGGAATTGTTTGGGTTTTGGGGCTTTTTTGGGGCAGTTTTTAGGGGTTTTTTGGTAGGGTTCTTTGGAATTTTGGGGGATTTTTTGCGACTTTTGTGATTTTTTGGGGAATTGTTTGGGTTTTGGGGCTTTTTGGGCGGTTTTGGGGGTTTTGTGGTGGGATGCTTTGGAATTTTGGGGGATTTTCTTGCGACTTTTGGGATTTTTTTGGATTTTATGGGTTTTGGGGCTTTTTGGGGTGGTTTTTTGGGGGTTTTTTGGTGGGGTTCTTTGGAATTTTTGGGGTTTTTTCGTGACTTTTGCAATTTTTGGGATTGTTTGGGTTTTGGGGCTTTTTTTGGGGCGGTTTTTGGGTTTTTTGTTGGGGTTCTTTGGATTTTTGGGAGGTTTTTGTGACTTTTGGGATTCTTGGGGATTATAGGGGTTTTGGGGCTTTTTTGGGCGGTTTTGGGGGTTTTCTGGTGGGGTTCTTTGGAATTTTGGGGGATTTTTTTGCGACTTTTGGGATTTTTGGGGATTGTTGGGGATTTGGGGGTTTTTTGGGGCGGTTTTGGAGTTTTTTCGGTGGAGTTCTTTGGAATTTTGGGGGATTTTTTGCGACTTTTGGGATTTTTTGGGTTTTGGGGTTTTTTTGGGCGATTTGGGGGGTTTTTTGGTGGGGTTCTTTGGAATTTTGGGGGATTTTTGCAAATTTTGGGATTTTTTGGGGAATTGTTTGGGTTTTGGGGCTTTTTTGGGTGGTTTTGGGGGTTTTGTGGTGGGGTTCTTTGGAATTATGAGGGATTTTTTTTCCGACTTTTGGGATTTTTTTGGGATTGTATGGTTTTCAGGCTTTTTTGGGCAGTTTTGGGGGTTTTTGGTGGGGTTCTTTGGAATTTTGGGTGACTTTTTGCGACTTTTGGGATTTTTTGGGATTGTTCTGGTTTTGGGGCTTTTTTGGGCGGTTTTGGGGGTTTTTTGGTGGGGTTCTTTGGAATTTTGAGGGATTTTTAGCGACTTTTGGGATTTATTTGGAATTGTTTGGGTTTTGGGGCTTTTTTGGGGCAGTTTTTAGGGGTTTTTTGGTGGGGTTCTTTGGAATTTTGGGGGATTTTTTGCGACTTTTGTGATTTTTTGGGGAATTGTTTGGGTTTTGGGGCTTTTTGGGCGGTTTTGGGGGTTTTGTGGTGGGATGCTTTGGAATTTTGGGGGATTTTCTTGCGACTTTTGGGATTTTTTTGGATTTTATGGGTTTTGGGGCTTTTTGGGGTGGTTTTTTGGGGGTTTTTTGGTGGGGTTCTTTGGAATTTTTGGGGATTTTTCGTGACTTTTGCAATTTTTGGGATTGTTTGGGTTTTGGGGCTTTTTTTGGGGCGGTTTTTGGGTTTTTTGTTGGGGTTCTTTGGATTTTTGGGAGGTTTTTGTGACTTTTGGGATTCTTGGGGATTATAGGGGTTTTGGGGCTTTTTTGGGCGGTTTTGGGGGTTTTCTGGTGGGGTTCTTTGGAATTTTGGGGGATTTTTTTGCGACTTTTGGGATTTTTGGGGATTTTATTGTTTTTGCGGCTCTTTTGGGGCGTTTTGGGGTTTGTTTGGTGGGGTTCTTTGGAATTTGGGGGGATTTTTTGCGAATTTTGGGATTATTTGGGATTGTTGGGGTTTTGGGGCTTTTTTGAGCGGTTTTGGTTTTTTTTTGGTGGGGTTCTTTGGAATTTTGGGGGGTTTTTTGCGACTTTTGGGATTATTGGGGATTATTGGGGTTTTGGGGCTTTTTTGGGCGGTTTTGGGGGTTTTGTGGTGGGGTTCTATGGAATTTTGGGGGATTTTTTGCGACTTTTTGGGGAATTGTTTGGGTTTTGGGACATTTTTGGGCGGTTTTGGTGTTTTTTGGTGGGGCTCTTTGGAATTTTGGGGGATTTTTTGCAAATTTTGGGATTTTTTGGGGAATTGTTTGGGTTTTGGGGCTTTTTTTGGGGCGGTTTTTGGGTTTTTTGTTGGGGTTCTTTGGATTTTTTGGGAGGTTTTTGTGACTTTTGGGATTCTTGGGGATTATTGGGGTTTGGGGCTTTTTTGGGCGGTTTTGGGGGTTTTGTGGTGGGGTTCTTTGGAATTTTGGGGGATTTTTTTGCGACTTTTGGGATTTTTGGGGATTTTATTGTTTTTGCGGCTCTTTTGGGGCGTTTTGGGGTTTGTTTGGTGGGGTTCTTTGGAATTTTGGGGGATTGTTTGCGACTTTTGGGATTATTTGGGATTGTTGGGGTTTTGGGGCTTTTTTGAGCGGTTTTGGGTTTTTTTGGTGGGGTTCTTTGGAATTTTGGGGGTTTTTTGCGACTTTTGGGATTCTTGGGGATTATTGGGGTTTTGGGGCTTTTTTGGGCAGTTTTGGGGGTTTTGTGGTGGGGTTCTATGGAATTTTGGGGGATTTTTTTGTGACTTTTTGGGGAATTGTTTGGGTTTTGGGGCATTTTTGGGCGGTTTTGGTGTTTTTTGGTGGGGCTCTTTGGAATTTTGGGGGATTTTTTGCAAATTTTGGGATTTTTTGGGGAATTGTTTGGGTTTTGGGGCTTTTTTGAGTGGTTTTGGGGGTTTTGTGGTGGGGTTCTTTGGAATTATGAGGGATTTTTTTCCGACTTTTGGGATTTTTTTTGGGATTGTATGGTTTTCAGGCTTTTTTGGGCAGTTTTGGGGTTTTTTGGTGGGGTTCTTTGGAATTTTGGGTGACTTTTTGCGACTTTTGGAATTTTTTTGGGATTGTTCTGGTTTTGGGGCTTTTTTGGGCGGTTTTGGGGGTTTTTTGGTGGGGTTCTTTGGAATTTTGAGGGATTTTTAGCGACTTTTGGGATTTATTTGGAATTGTTTGGGTTTTGGGGCTTTTTTGGGGCAGTTTTTAGGGGTTTTTTTGGTGGGTTTCTTTGGAATTTTGGGGGATTTTTTGCGACTTTTGTGATTTTTTGGGGAATTGTTTGGGTTTTTGGGCGGTTTTGGGGGTTTTGTGGTGGGATGCTTTGGAATTTTGGGGGATTTTCTTGCGACTTTTGGGATTTTTTTTGGATTTTATGGGTTTTGGGGCTTTTTGGGGTGGTTTTTTGGGGGTTTTTTGGTGGGGTTCTTTGGAGATTTGGGGGATTTCTTGCGACTTTGGGGATTTTTGGGGATTTTATTGTTTTTGCGGCTCTTTTGGGGCGTTTTGGGGTTTGTTTGGTGGGGTTCTTTGGAATTTTGGGGGATTTTTTGCGACTTTTGGGATTATTTGGGATTGTTGGGGTTTTGGGGCTTTTTTGAGCGGTTTTGGGTTTTTTTTGGTGGGGTTCTTTGGAATTTTGGGGGTTTTTTGCGACTTTTGGGATTCTTGGGGATTATTGGGGTTTTGGGGCTTTTTTGGGCGGTTTTGGGGGTTTTGTGGTGGGGTTCTATGGAATTTTGGGGGATTTTTTGTGACTTTTTGGGGAATTGTTTGGGTTTTGGGGCATTTTTGGGCGGTTTTGGTGTTTTTTGGGATTGTTGGGGTTTTGGGGCTTTTTTGAGCGGTTTTGGGTTTTTTTTGGTGGGGTTCTTTGGAATTTTGGGCGATTTTTGCAAATTTTGGGATTTTTTGGGGAATTGTTTGGGTTTTGGGGCTTTTTTGGGTGGTTTTGGGGGTTTTGTGGTGGGGTTCTTTGGAATTATGAGGGATTTTTTTTCCGACTTTTGGGATTTTTTTGGGATTGTATGGTTTTCAGGCTTTTTTGGGCAGTTTTGGGGGGTTTTGGTGGGGTTCTTTGGAATTTTGGGTGACTTTTTGCGACTTTTGGGATTTTTTGGGATTGTTCTGGTTTTGGGGCTTTTTTGGGCGGTTTTGGGGGTTTTTTGGTGGGGTTCTTTGGAATTTTGAGGGATTTTTAGCGACTTTTGGGATTTATTTGGAATTGTTTGGGTTTTGGGGCTTTTTTGGGGCAGTTTTTAGGGGTTTTTTGGTAGGGTTCTTTGGAATTTTGGGGGATTTTTTGCGACTTTTGTGATTTTTTGGGGAATTGTTTGGGTTTTGGGGCTTTTTGGGCGGTTTTGGGGGTTTTGTGGTGGGATGCTTTGGAATTTTGGGGGATTTTCTTCCGACTTTTGGGATTTTTTTGGATTTTATGGGTTTTGGGGCTTTTTGGGGTGGTTTTTTGGGGGTTTTTGGTGGGGTTCTTTGGAATTTTTGGGGATTTTTCGTGACTTTTGCAATTTTTGGGATTGTTTGGGTTTTGGAGCTTTTTTTGGGGCGGTTTTTGGGTTTTTTGTTGGGGTTCTTTGGATTTTTGGGAGGTTTTTGTGACTTTTGGGATTCTTGGGGATTATAGGGGTTTTGGGGCTTTTTTGGGCGGTTTTGGGGGTTTTCTGGTGGGGTTCTTTGGAATTTTGGGGGATTTTTTTGCGACTTTTGGGATTTTTGGGGATTTTATTGTTTTTGCGGCTCTTTTGGGGCGTTTTGGGGTTTGTTTGGGGGGGTTCTTTGGAATTTTGGGGGATTTTTTGCGAATTTTGGGATTATTTGGGATTGTTGGGGTTTTGGGGCTTTTTTGAGCGGTTTTGGTTTTTTTTGGTGGGGTTCTTTGGAATTTTGGGTTTTTTTTTGCGACTTTTGGGATTCTTGGGGATTATTGGGGTTTTGGGGCTTTTTTGGGCGGTTTTGGGGGTTTTGTGGTGGGGTTCTATGGAATTTTGGGGGATTTTTTGCGACTTTTTGGGGAATTGTTTGGGTTTTGGGGCATTTTTGGGCGGTTTTGGTGTTTTTTGGTGGGGCTCTTTGGAATTTTGGGGGATTTTTTGCAAATTTTGGGATTTTTTGGGGAATTGTTTGGGTTTTGGGGCTTCTTTTGGGGCGGTTTTTGGGTTTTTTGTTGGGGTTCTTTGGATTTTTTGGGAGGTTTTTGTGACTTTTGGGATTCTTGGGGATTATTGGGGTTTTGGGGCTTTTTTGGGCAGTTTTGGGGTTTTTTGGTGGGGTTCTTTGGAATTTTGGGTGACTTTTTGCGACTTTTGGAATTTTTTTGGGATTGTTCTGGTTTTGGGGCTTTTTTGGGCGGTTTTGGGGGTTTTTTGGTGGGGTTCTTTGGAATTTTGAGGGATTTTTAGCGACTTTTGGGATTTATTTGGAATTGTTTGGGTTTTGGGGCTTTTTTGGGGCAGTTTTTAGGGGTTTTTTTGATGGGTTTCTTTGGAATTTTGGGGGATTTTTTGCGACTTTTGTGATTTTTGGGGGAATTGTTTGGGTTTTTGGGCAGTTTTGGGGGTTTTGTGGTGGGATGCTTTGGAATTTTGGGGGATTTTCTTGCGACTTTTGGGATTTTTTTTTGATTTTATGGGTTTTGGGGCTTTTTGGGGTGGTTTTTTGGGGGTTTTTTGGTGGGGTTCTTTGGAGATTTGGGGGATTTCTTGCGACTTTTGGGATTTTTGGGGATTTTATTGTTTTTGCGGCTCTTTTGGGGCGTTTTGGGGTTTGTTTGGTGGGGTTCTTTGGAATTTTGGGGGATTTTTTGCGACTTTTGGGATTATTTGGGATTGTTGGGGTTTTGGGGCTTTTTTGAGCGGTTTTGGGTTTTTTTTGGTGGGGTTCTTTGGAATTTTGGGGGTTTTTTGCGACTTTTGGGATTCTTGGGGATTATTGGGGTTTTGGGGCTTTTTTGGGCGGTTTTGGGGGTTTTGTGGTGGGGTTCTATGGAATTTTGGGGGATTTTTTGTGACTTTTTGGGGAATTGTTTGGGTTTTGGGGCATTTTTGGGCGGTTTTGGTGTTTTTTTGGGATTGTTGGGGTTTTGGGGCTTTTTTGAGCGGTTTTGGGTTTTTTTTGGTGGGGTTCTTTGGAATTTGGGGCGATTTTTGCAAATTTTGGGATTTTTTGGGGAATTGTTTGGGTTTTGGGGCTTTTTTGGGTGGTTTTGGGGGTTTTGTGGTGGGGTTCTTTGGAATTATGAGGGATTTTTTTTCCGACTTTTGGGATTTTTTTGGGATTGTATGGTTTTCAGGCTTTTTTGGGCAGTTTTGGGGGTTTTTGGTGGGGTTCTTTGGAATTTTGGGTGACTTTTTGCGACTTTTGGGATTTTTTCGGATTGTTCTGGTTTTGGGGCTTTTTTGGGCGGTTTTGGGGGTTTTTTGGTGGGGTTCTTTGGAATTTTGAGGGATTTTTAGCGACTTTTGGGATTTATTTGGAATTGTTTGGGTTTTGGGGATTTTTTGGGGCAGTTTTTAGGGGTTTTTTGGTAGGGTTCTTTGGAATTTTGGGGGATTTTTTGCGACTTTTGTGATTTTTTGGGGAATTGTTTGGGTTTTGGGGCTTTTTGGGCGGTTTTGGGGGTTTTGTGGTGGGATGCTTTGGAATTTTGGGGGATTTTCTTCCGACTTTTGGGATTTTTTTGGATTTTATGGGTTTTGGGGCTTTTTGGGGTGGTTTTTTGGGGGTTTTTTGGTGGGGTTCTTTGGAATTTTTGGGGATTTTTCGTGACTTTTGCAATTTTTGGGATTGTTTGGGTTTTGGGGCTTTTTTTGGGGCGGTTTTTGGGTTTTTTGTTGGGGTTCTTTGGATTTTTGGGAGGTTTTTGTGACTTTTGGGATTCTTGGGGATTATAGGGGTTTTGGGGCTTTTTTGGGCGGTTTTGGGGGTTTTCTGGTGGGGTTCTTTGGAATTTTGGGGGATTTTTTTGCGACTTTTGGGATTTTTGGGGATTTTATTGTTTTTGCGGCTCTTTTGGGGCGTTTTGGGGTTTGTTTGGTGGGGTTCTTTGGAATTTTGGGGATTTTTTGCGACTTTTGGGATTATTTGGGATTGTTGGGGTTTTGGGGCTTTTTTGAGCGGTTTTGGGTTTTTTTGGTGGGGTTCTTTGGAATTTTGGGGGTTTTTTGCGACTTTTGGGATTCTTGGGGATTATTGGGGTTTTGGGGCTTTTTTGGGCGGTTTTGGGGGTTTTGTGGTGGGGTTCTATGGAATTTTGGGGGATTTTTTTGTGACTTTTTGGGGAATTGTTTGGGTTTTGGGGCATTTTTGGGCGGTTTTGGTGTTTTTTGGTGGGGCTCTTTGGAATTTTGGGGGATTTTTTGCAAATTTTGGGATTTTTTGGGGAATTGTTTGGGTTTTGGGGCTTTTTTGGGTGGTTTTGGGGGTTTTGTGGTGGGGTTCTTTGGAATTATGAGGGATTTTTTTCCGACTTTTGGGATTTTTTTGGGATTGTATGGTTTTCAGGCTTTTTTGGGCAGTTTTGGGGTTTTTTGGTGGGGTTCTTTGGAATTTTGGGTGACTTTTTGCGACTTTTGGAATTTTTTGGGATTGTTCTGGTTTTGGGGCTTTTTTGGGCGGTTTTGGGGGTTTTTTGGTGGGGTTCTTTGGAATTTTGAGGGATTTTTAGCGACTTTTGGGATTTATTTGGAATTGTTTGGGTTTTGGGGCTTTTTTGGGGCAGTTTTTAGGGGTTTTTTTGGTGGGTTTCTTTGGAATTTTGGGGGATTTTTTGCGACTTTTGTGATTTTTTGGGGAATTGTTTGGGTTTTTGGGCGGTTTTGGGGGTTTTGTGGTGGGATGCTTTGGAATTTTGGGGGATTTATTTGCTACTTTTGGGATTTTTTGGGATTTTATGGGTTTTGCGGCTTTTTTGGGGCGTTTTGGGGGGGGGGGGGAAATTTTTGGGGATTGTTGGGGTTTTGGGGCTTTTTGGGGCGGTTTTTGGGGTTTTTTGGTGGGGTTCTTTGGAAATTTGGGGGATTTTTTGCGACTTTTGGGATTGTTGGGGTTTTGGGGTTTTTTGGGCGATTTTGGGGGTTTTTTGTTGGGGTTCTTTGGAATTTTGTGGGGATTTTTTGCGAGTTTTGGGATTTTTTTGGGATTGTTTGGGTTTTGGGGCTTTTTTTGGGTGGTTTTGGGGGTTTTTTGATGGGGTTATTTAGAATTTTGAGGTATTTTTTGCAACTTTTGGGATTTTTTTGGGATTGTTGGGGTTTGCGGCTTTTTGGGGCGTTTTGGGGGGTTTTTTGGTGGGGTTCTTTGGAATTTTGGGGGATTTTTTGGCGACTTTTGGGATTTTGTGGATTATTGGGGGTTTGGGGCTTTTTTAGCTTGTTTTGGGGGTTTTTTTGGTGGGTTCTTTGGAATTTTGGGGGGTTTATCGACTTTTGGGAATTTTATGGGTTTTTGGACTTTTTTGGGGCGGTTTTGGCGTTTTTTTAGTGGGGTTCTTTGGAATTTTGGGGTTTTTTGCGACTTTTTGATTTTTTGGGATTGTTTCGGTTTTGGGGCTTTTTTTGGGGCGGTTTTCGGGTTTTTTGGTCGCGTTGTTTGGAATTTTGAGGGATTTTTTGCAACTTTTGGGATTTTGGGGGGGATTTTTTGCGGTTTTGGGGCTTTTTTGGGGCGGTTTTGGGGGTTTTTTGGTGGGGTTCTTTGGAATTTTGGAGGATTTTTCGTGAGTGGGTGAGTGAGTGAGTGATTGGGTGAGTGGGTGAGTGAGTGGGTGAGTGATTGAGTGGGTGGGTGGTGGTGCTGACCCACCAACTCACCACCCACTCTGTGTGTGCCACACTTGCCCTGACAGCACTGCGTGAGGCTACCTGGGGCACCTTTGTCTGTGTCTGTGTGCAGGTGATCGCCATGCTTACTCACTCCCTGGACTCTGTCAAGGCGAATGCAGCTGCCTACATCCAGCACCTCTGTTACAAGGTAGCACAACCACAACAACAACTACAACAACAACTACAACAACCACAACAACCACAACAACAACTACCACAACCACCACCACGACTACCACCACTACCACCACTACTACTTCTACAACCACCACTACATCCAGCACCTCTGTTACAAGGTAGCACAACCACCACAACAACCACCACAACCACTACCACAACAACTATAACAACTACAACAACAACTATAGGAACCAGAACAACTACCACAACAACTACAACAACTACAACCACCACTACAACCGCCACTACAACCACTACCACCACCACAACAACAACCACTACAACAACCACAACAACTACGACCACCACAACAACAACCACTACCACTACCACAACAACTACCACAACTACCACAACAACAACCACCACTATAACCACCACTACCACCACCCCCACCACAACCACTACCACTACATCCAGCACCTCTGTTACAAGGTAGCACAACCACCACAACAACAACCACCACAACCACCACTACCACAACCACCACCACCACAACCACCACCATCACTACCACCACTACCACCACTACTACCACAGCAACTACCCCCATCACCACCCCCCCCCACTATCTCACCCCCCCACTATCTCACCCCCCACTATCTCACCCCCCACTATCTCACCCCCCCCACCACTCTCCCTGCATGATGAGAGAGTCAAGGCCGACTTGGTGCGTCTGTGCGGGGTTACTCCTCTGGTGGACCTGCTGGTCTCCCTACCCACTCACCCCCCCACTATCTCACCCCCCCCACTATCTCACCCCCCCCACTATCTCACCCCCCCACCACTCTCCCTGCAGGATGAGAGAGTCAAGGCCGACTTGGTGCGTCTGGGCGGGGTTCCTCCTCTGGTGGACCTGCTGGTCTCCCTACCCACTCACCCCCCCACTATCTCACCCACCCACTATCTCACCCCCCCCCCCACCACTCTCCCTGCAGGACGAGAGAGTCAAGGCCGACTTGGTGCGTCTGGGCGGGGTTCCTCCTCTCGTGGCCCTGCTGGGCTCCGGCCGAGCCCAGCTGGAGTTGGCCGCCTGCCGCGCCCTCCGCAACGTCGCCTACGGCGGTGGTGGTGGTGGCGGTGGTGGTGGTGGTGGTGGTGGCGGCGGTGGTGGTGGTGGTGGTGGTGGTGGTGGTGGTGATGGTGGTGGTGGTGGTGGTGGTGGCGGTGTTAATGGTGTTAATGGTGGTGGTGGTGACGGCTGTGACAGTGATGGTGGTGGTGAAGGCGGTGGTCGTGGTGTTGGTGGTGTTGATGGTGGCGGTGGTGGTGGTGGTGACGGCTGTGACGGTGGTGGTGGTGGTGATGGTGGTGACGGTGGTGGTGGTGATGGTGGTGACGGTGGTGGTGGTGGTGGTGGTGATGGTGGTGGTGGTGACGGTGGTGGCGGTGGTGCCGCTGACACTGCCAAGGGGGCTGTGGCTGCTGCCGGTGGTGCCGGCGCCCTGGGGCGGCTGCTGAGTAGCAGGAGGGGAGAGCCGCAGACGATGGAGGGGGCCACTGGTGGGTGGGGGGTGGTGGGGGGGGGTGGTGGTGGGGGGGTGGTGGTGGGGTGGTGGTGGGGGGGTGGTGGTGGGGGGGTGGTGGGGGGGTGGTGGGGGGAGTGGTGGGGAGGGGATGGGAGGGTGGTGGGGGGGTGGGAGAGATGGTGATGACGACGCCGATGACGACGCTGATGACGACGGTGATGACGACGCCGATGACGACGCCGATGACGACGCTGATGACGACGCTTATGACGACGGTGATGACGACGCTGATGACGACGACGCTGATGATGACGCTGATGACGACGGTGATGACGACGCCGATGACGACGCCGATGACGACGGTGATGACGACGGTGATGACGACGGTGATGACGACGCCGATGACGACGGTGATGACGACATTGATGACGACATTGATGACGACGGTGATGACGACGCCGATGACGACGCTGATGATGACGCCGATGACGACGCTGATGACGACATTGATGACGACGGTGATGACGACATTGATGACGACGCCGATGACGACGCTGATGACGACGCTGATGACGACGCTGATGACGACGCTTATGACGACGCCGATGACGACGGTGATGACGACGCTGATGACGACGCTTATGACGACGGTGATGACGACGCTGATGACGACGACGCTGATGATGACGCTGATGACGACGGTGATGACGACGCCGATGACGACGCCGATGACGACGGTGATGACGACGGTGATGATGACGGTGATGACGACGCCGATGACGACGCCGATGACGACGGTGATGACGACGGTGATGATGACGCTGATGACGACGGTGATGACGACGCCGATGACGACGCCGATGACGACGGTGATGACGACGGTGATGATGACGGTGATGACGACGCCGATGACGACGCCGATGACGACGGTGATGACGACGGTGATGATGACGGTGATGACGACGGTGATGACGACGCCGATGACGACGCCGATGACGACGGTGATGACAATGACTCCCCACCCCCCACCCCCCCCACCCCCCCACCCCCCCACCACCCCCACCACCCCCCCACCCCCCCCCCACCTTCCCCCCACCACGGCAGGAGCGCTGTGGAACCTGTCCAGCGACGACGCCTCAAAGGCGCTCGTCCTGAGCGAGGCCCTGGGGCCGCTCGTCACGGCCGTCGTGGTGCCCGCCTCGGGGGTGGGGGGGGGCCACGGAGTGGGGGGCCGAGGGGGGGGCCACGGGGGGGGGGACGCGGGGGGGGCCGACGCCAAACCGAGAACTCCGCTCTGGGGCTCCGCAGCCTTCCGCAACGCTACCGGCTGTCTCAGGTAGTGGTGGGGGGGTAGTGGGGGGGTAGTGGGGGGTAGTGGGTGGGGGGGGTGGGAGTGGTGGTGGGGGGGGTAGTGGGGAGAGGGGCATGGAACACCCCCTGTGTCACTCCCTGTCTCACTCCCTGTCTTACTCCCTGTCTCACTCCCTGTCTTACTCCCTGTCTCACTCCCTGTCTTACTCCCTGTCTCACTGTGTCACTCCCTGTCTCACTGTGTCACTGTGTCACTCCCTGTCTCACTCCCTGTCTTACTCCCTGTCTCACTGTGTCACTCCCTGTCTCACTGTGTCACTGTGTCACTCCCTGTCTCACTCCCTGTCTCACTGTCTCACTGTCTCACTCCCTGTCTCACTCCCTGTCTCACTGTGTCACTCCCTGTCTCACTGTGTCACTGTGTCACTCCCTGTCTCACTCCCTGTCTCACTGTCTCACTCCCTGTCTCACTCCCTGTCTCACTGTCTCACTGTCTCACTCCCTGTCTCACTCCCTGTCTCACTCCCTGTCTCACTCCCTGTCTCACTCCCTGTCTCACTGTGTCACTGTGTCACTCCCTGTCTCACTCCCTGTCTCCCTGTCTCACTCCCTGTCTCACTCCCTGTCTCCCTGTCTCACTGTCTCACTCCCTGTCTCCCTGTCTCACTCCCTGTCTCACTCCCTGTCTCACTGTGTCACTCCCTGTCTCACTCCCTGTCTCACTCCCTGTCTCACTGTGTCACTGTGTCACTCCCTGTCTCACTCCCTGTCTCCCTGTCTCACTCCCTGTCTCACTCCCTGTCTCCCTGTCTCACTCCCTGTCTCACTCCCTGTCTCACTGTGTCACTCCCTGTCTCACTCCCTGTCTCACTCCCTGTCTCACTGTGTCACTGTGTCACTCCCTGTCTCACTCCCTGTCTCCCTGTCTCACTCCCTGTCTCACTCCCTGTCTCACTCCCTGTCTCACTGTGTCACTGTGTCACTCCCTGTCTCACTCCCTGTCTCCCTGTCTCACTCCCTGTCTCACTCCCTGTCTCCCTGTCTCACTCCCTGTCTCACTCCCTGTCTCACTGTGTCACTCCCTGTCTCACTCCCTGTCTCACTCCCTGTCTCACTGTGTCACTGTGTCACTCCCTGTCTCACTCCCTGTCTCCCTGTCTCACTCCCTGTCTCACTCCCTGTCTCACTGTGTCACTCCCTGTCTCACTCCCTGTCTCACTCCCTGTCTCACTGTGTCACTGTGTCACTCCCTGTCTCACTCCCTGTCTCCCTGTCTCACTCCCTGTCTCACTCCCTGTCTCCCTGTCTCACTCCCTGTCTCACTCCCTGTCTCACTGTGTCACTCCCTGTCTCACTCCCTGTCTCACTCCCTGTCTCACTGTGTCACTGTGTCACTCCCTGTCTCACTCCCTGTCTCCCTGTCTCACTCCCTGTCTCACTCCCTGTCTCACTGTGTCACTCCCTGTCTCACTCCCTGTCTCACTCCCTGTCTCACTGTGTCACTGTGTCACTCCCTGTCTCACTCCCTGTCTCCCTGTCTCACTCCCTGTCTCACTCCCTGTCTCACTCCCTGTCTCACTGTGTCACTCCCTGTCTCACTCCCTGTCTCACTCCCTGTCTCACTGTGTCACTGTGTCACTCCCTGTCTCACTCCCTGTCTCCCTGTCTCACTCCCTGTCTCACTCCCTGTCTCACTGTGTCACTCCCTGTCTCATTCCCTGTCTCACTCCCTGTCTCACTGTGTCACTGTGTCACTCCCTGTCTCACTCCCTGTCTCCCTGTCTCACTCCCTGTCTCACTCCCTGTCTCACTGTGTCACTCCCTGTCTCACTCCCTGTCTCACTCCCTGTCTCACTGTGTCACTGTGTCACTCCCTGTCTCACTCCCTGTCTCCCTGTCTCACTCCCTGTCTCACTCCCTGTCTCCCTGTCTCACTCCCTGTCTCACTCCCTGTCTCACTGTGTCACTCCCTGTCTCACTCCCTGTCTCACTCCCTGTCTCACTGTGTCACTGTGTCACTCCCTGTCTCACTCCCTGTCTCCCTGTCTCACTCCCTGTCTCACTCCCTGTCTCACTGTGTCACTCCCTGTCTCACTCCCTGTCTCACTCCCTGTCTCACTGTGTCACTGTGTCACTGTCTCACTCCCTGTCTCACTCCCTGTCTCACTGTCTCACTGTGTCACTCCCTGTCTCACTCCCTGTCTCACTGTCTCGCTGTCTCAGGTAGTGGTGGGGGGTTGGTGGGGGGTAGCGGGGGGGCAGTGTGGGGGGGGCGTGGGAGTGGTGGTGGGGGTGGTAGTGGGGAGAGGGGCATGGAACACCCCCTGTCTCACTCCCTGTCTCACTCCCTGTCTTACTCCCTGTCTCACTGTCTCACTCCCTGTCTCACTGTGTCACTCCCTGTCTCACTGTGTCACTCCCTGTCTCACTGTCTCACTGTGTCACTCCCTGTCTCACTCCCTGTCTCACTGTCTCACTGTCTCACTCCCTGTCTCACTCCCTGTCTCACTCCCTGTCTCACTGTGTCACTGTGTCACTCCCTGTCTCACTCCCTGTCTCACTGTCTCACTGTCTCACTCCCTGTCTCACTCCCTGTCTCACTCCCTGTCTCACTGTGTCACTGTGTCACTCCCTGTCTCACTCCCAGTCTCACTGTCTCACTGTCTCACCCCCTGTCTCACTCCCTGTCTCACTGTCTCACTCCCTGTCTCACTCCCTGTCTCACTCCCTGTCTCACTGTCTCGCTGTCTCAGGTAGTGGTGGGGGGGTGGTGGGGGGTAGTGGGGGGCAGTGTGGGGGGGGCGTGGGAGTGGTGGTGGGGGCGGTAGTGGGGAGAGGGGCATGGAACACCCCCTGTCTCACTCCCTGTCTCACTCCCTGTCGCACTGTGTCACTCCCTGTCTCACTGTGTCACTGTGTCACTCCCTGTCTCACTCCCTGTCTCACTGTGTCACTGTGTCACTCCCTGTCTCACTCCCTGTCTCACTGTCTCACTCCCTGTCTCACTCCCTGTCTCACTGTGTCACTCCCTGTCTCACTGTGTCACTGTGTCACTCCCTGTCTCACTCCCTGTCTCACTGTCTCACTCCCTGTCTCACTCCCTGTCTCACTCCCTGTCTCGCCGCCTGTCTCACTGTCTCACTGTGTCACTCCCTGTCTCACTCCCTGTCTCACTCACTGTCTCACTCCCTGTCTCACTGTCTCACCCCCTGTCTCACTGTCTCACTCCCTGTCTCACTCCCTGTCTCACTGTCTCACTGTCTCACTCCCTGTCTCACTCCCTGTCTCACTGTCTCACTGTCTCACTCCCTGTCTCACTCCCTGTCTCACTGTCTCATTCCCTGTCTCACTCCCTGTCTCACTCCCTGTCTCACTCCCTGTCTCCCTGTCTCACTCCCTGTCTCACTCCCTGTCTCACCCCCTGTCTCACTGTCTCACTCCCTGTCTCACCCCATGTCTCACACCCTGTCTCACTGTGTTACTGTGTCACTCCCTGTCTCACTCCCTGTCTCACTCCCTGTCTCACTGTCTCACTGTCTCACTCCCTGTCTCACTCTCTGTCTCACTGTCTCATTCCCTGTCTCACTCCCTGTCTCACTCCCTGTCTCACTCCCTGTCTCCCTGTCTCACTCCCTGTCTCACTCCCTGTCTCACCCCCTGTCTCACTGTCTCACTCCCTGTCTCACCCCATGTCTCACACCCTGTCTCACTGTGTCACTGTCTCACTCCCTGTCTCACTCCCTGTCTCACCCCCTGTGTCACCCCGTGTCTCACTCCCTGTCTTCCTGTCTTACCCCGTGTCTCACCCCCTGTCTCCCTGTCTCACTCCCTGTCTCCCTGTGTCACCCCGTGTCTCACCCCCTGTGTCACCCCGTGTCTCACCCCCTGTGTCACCCCGTGTCTCACTGTCTCACCCCCTGTGTCACCCCCTGTCTCACCCCGTGTCTCACCCCGTGTCTCACCCCCTGTCTCACCCCCTGTGTCACCCCGTGTCTCACTGTCTCACCCCCTGTCTCACCCCCTGTCTCACCCCCTGTGTCACCCCGTGTCTCACTGTCTCACCCCCTGTCTCACCCCGTGTCTCACCCCCTGTGTCACCCCGTGTCTCACTCCCTGTGTCACCCCGTGTCTCACCCCCTGTCTCACTCCCTGTCTCACTCCCTGGGTCACTCCCTGTGTCACCCCGTGTCTCACCCCCTGTGTCACCCCGTGTCTCACCCCCTGTGTCACCCCGTGTCTCACTGTCTCACCCCCTGTGTCACCCCCTGTCTCACCCCGTGTCTCACCCCGTGTCTCACCCCCTGTCTCACCCCCTGTGTCACCCCGTGTCTCACTGTCTCACCCCCTGTCTCACCCCCTGTCTCACCCCCTGTGTCACCCCGTGTCTCACTGTCTCACCCCCTGTCTCACCCCGTGTCTCACCCCCTGTGTCACCCCGTGTCTCACTCCCTGTGTCACCCCGTGTCTCACCCCCTGTCTCACTCCCTGTCTCACTCCCTGGGTCACTCCCTGTGTCACCCCGTGTCTCACCCCCTGTGTCACCCCGTGTCTCACCCCCTGTGTCACCCCGTGTCTCACTGTCTCACCCCCTGTGTCACCCCCTGTCTCACCCCGTGTCTCACCCCGTGTCTCACCCCCTGTCTCACCCCCTGTGTCACCCCGTGTCTCACTGTCTCACCCCCTGGGTCACCCCGTGTCTCACCCCGTGTCTCACCCCCTGTCTCACCCCCTGTCTCCCTGTGTCTCACCCCCTGTCTCACCCCCTGGGTCACCCCCTGTCTCACCCCCTGTGTCACCCCGTGTCTCACTGTCTCACTCCCTGTCTCACCCCGTGTCTCACCCCCTGTGTCACCCCGTGTCTCACCCCCTGTCTCACCCCCTGTGTCACCCCGTGTCTCACTGTCTCACCCCCTGTCTCACCCCCTGGGTCACCCCCTGTCTCACCCCCTGTGTCACCCCGTGTCTCACTGTCTCACTCCCTGTCTCACCCCGTGTCTCACCCCCTGTGTCACCCCGTGTCTCACCCCCTGTCTCACCCCCTGTGTCACCCCGTGTCTCACTGTCTCACCCCCTGTCTCACCCCCTGTGTCTCACCCCCTGTCTCACCCCCTGTGTCACCCCCTGTGTCACCCCCTGTCTCACCCCGTGTCTCACCCCCTGTGTCACCCCGTGTCTCACTCCCTGTATCACCCCCTGTCTCACCCCGTGTCTCACCCCCTGTCTCACCCCCTGTGTCACCCCGTGTCTCACCCCCTGTCTCACCCCCTGTCTCACCCCCTGTGTCACCCCCTGTCTCACCCCCTGTGTCACCCCCTGTCTCACCCCCTGTCTCACCCCCTGGGTCACCCCGTGTCTCACCCCCTGTGTCACCCCCTGTCTCACCCCCTGTGTCACCCCCTGTGTCACCCCCGTGTCTCACCCCCTGTCTCACCCCGTGTCTCACCCCCTGTCTCACCCCGTGTCTCACCCCCCTGTGTCACCCCCTGTCTCACCCCCTGTGTCACCCCCTGTGTCACCCCCTGTGTCACCCCCTGTCTCACCCCCTGTCTCACCCCCTGTCTCACCCCGTGTCTCACCCCGTGTCTCACCCCATGTCTCACCCCGTGTCTCACCCCGTTTCTCACCCCCTGTGTCACCCCCTGTGTCACCCCGTGTCTCACTGTCTCACCCCCTGTGTCACCCCCTGTCTCACCCCCTGTCTCACCCCCTGTGTCACCCCCTGTGTCACCCCCTGTGTCACCCCGTGTCTCACCCCCTGTGTCACCCGTGTCTCACCCCGTGTCTCACCCCCTGTCTCACAGGAATCTGAGCTCTGGGGGGGCTGAGGCGAGGAGGAGGCTCCGGGCCAGCGAGGGGCTCGTGGAGTCGCTGATCCACACGGTCCGGAGCTCACTGGGGACGCCTCACATGGACGCCAAGGTTCACACTCACTCACTGTTACACTCACTGTTACACTCACTGTTACACTCACTCACTGTTACACTCACTGTTACACTCACTGTTACACTCACTCACTGTTACACTCACTCACTGTTACACTCACTCACTGTTACACTCACTGTTACACTCACTCACTGTTACACTCACTCACTGTTACACTCACTGTTACACTCACTCAGTCAGTCAGTCACTCAGTCACTCATACACTCACTCACTGTTACACTCACTGTTACACTCACTGTTACACTCACTCACTGTTACACTCACTCACTGTTACACTCACTGTTACACTCACTGTTACACTCACTCACTCACTGTTACACTGTTACACTCACTGTTACACTGTTACACTCACTGTTACACTGTTACACTCACTGATACACTGTTACACTCACTGTTACACTCACTGTTACACTCACTCACTGTTACACTCACTCACTGTTACACTCACTGTTACACTCACTGTTACACTCACTGTTACACTCACTCACTGTTACACTCACTCACTGTTACACTCACTGTTACACTCACGTTCCTCTACACTCACTGTTACACTCACTCACTGTTACACTCACTCACTGTTACACTCACTGTTACACTCACTCACTCATACACTCATACACTCACTCACTGTTACACTCACTGTTACACTCACTCACTCACTGTTACACTCACTGTTACACTCACTGTTACACTCACTCACTGTTACACTCACTCACTCATACACTCATACACTCACTCACTGTTACACTCACTGTTACACTCACTCACTGTTACACTCACTGTTACACTCACTGTTACACTCACTCACTCACTGTTACACTCACTGTTACACTCACTGTTACACTCACTCACTCACTGTTACACTCACTGTTACACTCACTGTTACACTCACTCACTGTTACACTCACTGTTACACTCACTGTTACACTCACTCACTGTTACACTCACTGTTACACTCACTGTTACACTCACTGTTACACTCACTCACTGTTACACTCACTGTTACACTCACTGTTACACTCACTCACTGTTACACTCACTGTTACACTCACTGTTACACTCACTCACTGTTACACTCACTGTTACACTCACTGTTACACTCACTCACTGTTACACTCACTGTTACACTCACTCACTGTTACACTCACTCACTGTTACACTCACTCACTGTTACACTCACTGTTACACTCACTCACTGTTACACTCACTCACTGTTACACTCACTGTTACACTCACTGTTACACTCACTCACTGTTACACTCACTGTTACACTCACTGTTACACTCACTCACTGTTACACTCACTGTTACACTCACTGTTACACTCACACACTGCATCACTGTTACACCTCACTGTTACACTCACTCACTGTTACACTCACTGTTACACTCACTCACTCACTGTTACACTCACTCACTGTTACACTCACTCACTCACTGTTACACTCACTCACTGTTACACTCACTGTTACACTCACTGTTACACTCACTCTTACACTCACTGTTACACTCACTCACTCACTGTTACACTCACTGTTACACTCACTCACTGTTACACTCACTGTTACACTCACTATTACACTCACTGTTACACTCACTCTTACACTCACTCACTGTTACACTCCACTGTTACACTCACTGTTACACTCACTCACTCACTGTTACACTCACTATTACACTCACTCACTGTTACACTCACTGTTACACTCACTCACTCACTGTTACACTCACTGTTACACTCACTGTTACACTCACTCACTGTTACACTCACTCACTCACTGTTACACTCACTGTTACACTCAGTCACTGTTACACTCACTCGCTCACTCAAACACTCACTCATACACTCACTCACTGTTACACTCACTGTTACACTCACTCACTGTTACACTCACTCACTGTTACACCCTCTCACTCACTGTTACACTCACTCACTCAAACACTCACTCACTCATACACTCACTCACTCACTGTTACACTCACTCACTGTTACACTCACTGTTACACTCACTCACTGTTACACTCACTCACTGTTACACTCACTGTTACACTCACTCACTGTTACACTCACTGTTACACTCACTGTTACACTCACTGTTACACTCACTCACTGTTACACTCACTGTTGCACTCACTGTTACACTCATCACTGTTACACTCACTGTTACACTCACTGTTACACTACTCACTGTTACACTCACTGTTACACTCACTGTTACACTCACTCACTGTTACACTCACTGTTACACTCACTCACTCACTGTTACACTCACTCACTGTTACACACTCACTCACTCACTGTTACACTCACTCACTGTTACACTCACTGTTACACTCACTCTTACACTCCTGTTACACTCACTCACTCAATGTTACACTCACTGTTACACTCACTCACTGTTACACTCACTGTTACACTCACTATTACACTCACTGTTACACTCACTCTTACACTCACTCACTGTTACACTCACTGTTACACTCACTGTTACACTCACTCACTCACTGTTACACTCACTATTACACTCACTCACTGTTACACTCACTGTTACACTCACTCACTCACTGTTACACTCACTGTTACACTCACTGTTACACTCACTGTTACACTCACTCACTGTTACACTCACTCACTCACTGTTACACTCACTGTTACACTCAGTCACTGTTACACTCACTCACTGTTACACCCACTCACTCACTGTTACACTCACTCACTCAAACACTCACTCACTCATACACTCACTCACTCACTGTTACACTCACTCACTGTTACACTCACTGTTACACTCACTGTTACACTCACTCACTGTTACACTCACTCACTGTTACACTCACTGATACACCCCACTCACTCAAACACTACTCACTCATACACTCAGTCATACACTCACTCATACACTTACCGTTACACTCACTGTTACACTCACTGTTACACTCACTCACTGTTACACTCACTCACTGTTACACTCACTCACTCACTCATACACTCACTCACTCA